>NW_020955705.1:127900-199290 GCF_003031625.1 Empidonax traillii
CCTTTTCCTTTTCCTTTTCCTTTTCCTTTTCCTTTTCCTTTTCCTTTTCCTTTTCCTTTTCCTTTTCCTTTTCCTTTTCCTTTTCCTTTTCCTTTTCCTTTTCCTTTTCCTTTTCCTTTTCCTTTTCCTTTTCCTTTTTTCCTTTTTTCCTTTTTTCCTTTTTTCCTTTTCCTTTTCCTTTTTTCCTTTTCCTTTCCATTGTTGTTGTTGTTGTTGTTATGAGAATTCTCTTAATTCCCATCACTCAATATGGATGGATGGATTTACTGGCTTTCCATCACATCAGTTTTCATGCATGAAAACCTACTCTGTTTTTCCAATACAGAGTTGCATTGCATTTTTCCCCCTACCAGAGATTTTACTAATGCTAGGGACAGATCTTTTTAGATTTGTTGTGCCAGATGTTTTTTTGACAGACAATTTGCTCCCTGTCTTTGTTTTACCTCAGAAGGATTAAAGGCCCTATTTATACAGGGGCTTTTTCAGATTATCTTTTTTCTTACTGATTAAGTTTATGTGCCATTTTGTAGGTCAGATGCCTACTCAATCCTAACTGAACTCTTTGAGAAACCCGGACTCTTAAGGACACATTTAGGCCAATGCAACACAAAATGTCATTATCACATAATATTTATTGGGTGGTCTTTGTGTATTTCAACATATTTTCCCTTTCTCTACAAGAAAAAAAAAGATCATATAATAACAGAGAAAAAAGCTCAACATTTAACTTCTTGTTTGTAAATCTAAACAAAGTTTTAAATTCAGACTGAAAATATGGATCAATAATTATTTATCCATTCATCATTGTCCATTCAAATTGTCCTGCTTCAGCAATTCAGACATATTGCTAATACAAAGACAAACATTCTTTCTACTCAGCAAGGCAATCTACAGGAGAAGAATCTACATTTAAAGTGCTGAAGTGTGTTCACCTCAAATAACAAAGAATCAGATTGTACCTAGTCTATGTGTACACATATGCAATAAGCACTTTGAATTATAAAGAAGAACTTCTGTAAACAGAGACTTGCTCTTACTTTCAGCTGCCAGCCATTCAGGAAAGAGCTGGAGACATCATCAAGCTCACAGATAGAAATCCAGCTATTATGTGATTTCTCTATACTAGACAAGTTTGCTGGATGCTGTAGAATCTGTTTCCTTCCAAATAATGAAGACCGTGCAGGGAGCAGTCTCTCACACAGATGAAACTGTTGGTTGATGACTGGACTGCATGGATATCAGAATGAGATCCCTTACTTGGAGCACCTTTCCTACTTTCCTATCACCTGACACAATGCCAATTGCCACCCACAGCTCAGACTCTTTTGTTCTGAAGTCAAATGTCATATTTTTTGCATAGAAGGAGAGAAACTAAACCCATACCTCTCTTTCACAAATTCTAGAAGTGCCCAATTTTTCTTGAGAACATACTTTTTTCCTGGTATTTCACTGCAACTCCGACAGGTGTCCAAGGTCCACACATTGCTGACACAGAAGCAAATATCTCTAAAGACTTCAGATCCATCCATCTAGCTAGGTAGCTGAAGTATGTCGATAATGCTTATAAATCTTTTAATCTTCACATTAAACAGGAAAAATCTGTGAGTGAGGATGGTCCCAATTCTTCTTGAAGAAACTGAAGTATGATCTGAATTTCCTTTCCTTTCTATTCTTTAATTTTAATATTCCTACAGTGCTTGTGTCTTCCCATGAGGTACTAAGAACAGACTGCAACGTAATGTTGAAATGGAGCCTCCATATCCCAAACACAAGACAGGAATAATCACACAGACACAGGCAAAAGGATTTATTTTAGCTTGTCGTGAGAGTCAGAAATATTGCCTGCCTAAAAGCCTCAATGCAGCACATATGTTTAGTTTTATCACACAACTGCACAGAGAAAAATGTTTCAGTTCATTCAAGTTCCTTGCTCAACTATAGCCCTAGGACTGCAAAAGCTTGCTGAGACAACTGAGGTCCCAAACACAGCACTGTGTTCATCATATGTATGGTCTGTAACATTCTGTGAGAGATAAACCTCTTCAGCATATCATTTGGGATTGTGACTTGTTTCTCTTAGGATGCAATTTTTTTGGAAAGATGAGTCATTCTCAAGAAAATGAAATGCTTTGCACACCATCTCAATTCTGTCATGCATTATTGAAGGCCTGCCTGTCTTTATTTATACATTTTGTGTAATTCAGCCATTCTTTATATTCCTTTCCATAAAATACACTTGAATTATTGTCACCATTATAATCTCATAAATCGTGATACTGATGCAACGGTCAGCAGAGAAGCGGCAACAAGGAACATTTTCATTGATCAGATGCATGATTTTTCTGACCTGATATTGCCCCACAAAGGTGTAGATACCCAAGTTACTCTTTATTTATGGTCCCTTTACAGTTATCAAAAAATATTCACTTGAGTGCTAAGACTTATTTTTAATATGATTACTAAAAAGACTCCCTTGAGGACTCTCTCACCATTAAATATAGTTATGGTACGTAAGATGCTTAAAGAAAACTTTTAAAACGCTAAAGTCGGATTAAATAAATTCTCCCATACACGCATGCATTAACATCTTAAGACACGTACTTTGCACTGGAAGAACTTTCCCACCACATTTGAAAATTATCAATAAAATTATGTAGTCTAACCCTTTCTGATGGCCCATGAATTATGTTAGGCATACCAATCACACAACACACTGAAAAGATTAAGTAAATTTTAAGCTGATGGAAAGCTTGTTCATATTATTCCAACTCCAATTTGTTAGCTTTCAATTGGCATTTTTTCTACTTAGTTTGACAGTACTTACTGAACTGTGTCTCTGAACTTTCTAAAAATTATTTTATCAACTTTTAAAACATGGAGTATTTTCTGGCTGGAATAGCCACTGTCACTTGTGAATACTCCAAAACTGACTTTTTGTCTCATCTTGCATTTTTTAAGTTGTGCACATAGAATTGCTATCAGTTTCCTGGAATGCACAAACTCCAAATACTCTTGCTGGATATCTGATATAAAATCTTATTTCAGAGTAAGGAGCTTAGTTCTCTCAGCTTCCATCAGGCTCAGTGGTATAAATAATGGCCAGTCTCTTCGTGAACGAAGAACCGGGGAAGGTCTTTCCACCTTCCAGCCTGCGCATTGGATTTTTTAGGTGAGACACAGTGTGCGCGGAACTGAGCCCACCCTTTAATCCTGAAGTTCATCTGCCGGGGCCAAGCACGCTTGGACGGTGGCAGCGAGGTCCTCAGGACGTAGATGGACTGCCTTACAGG
The DNA here is from genome assembly GCF_003031625.1 of Empidonax traillii. Taxonomy (NCBI): domain Eukaryota; kingdom Metazoa; phylum Chordata; class Aves; order Passeriformes; family Tyrannidae; genus Empidonax; species Empidonax traillii. The sequence continues at coordinate 131,191 of NW_020955705.1, forward strand.
GCTAACGAGCTCCATCTGCCCGGGGAGGGGCCCTGACCAGGTATAATACAGAAGAGAAGGCTGACAAGAAATAACAAAAGGTTCAGCATTGGCCTGTCAAACACCAATCACATCAGCAATTTTTGGACCACACTTCCAAAGAAACTCAGGAGCTAAATGCATCAAGAGTGTATTTTTGACTAACATAATGTAGCCTTTTTGTTTTGCTGACAGAAAAAGTTTCTGGCAGCTCTTTGGCTTAAAAAGCTTTAGTCCTTATGTCTCTCTCAAAGTTCACTTGCAGTAGTAGCTCCTTCTCTGATTCACAGCTAGCCAAGGTAAGACTAGTGTCTAGGATTTATTCCCAGAGGAGAGAAAGGCAGCACATTGCTCTATACCAAGGTAAACTTCAAAACAAACCGCGTTATAAAGCTCATACCTTTGCAGATGGTTATAGAAATGTTTAGCTGAAAGAGACATGACTGAGTAGGAAACTGGCAATTATGGTTGTACTGAAAGGATTTACACTGCCGCAGAGAGGGTGTTAGGGAAATGTTAAGAGTGCTCATGGGCTGGGGAGTCCCAGGGTAAGCAGCCAGGGGGCTTTTTCTGAAGGGGTAAAGCAGGACCCCACAGTCTGGGCCCATCCCATGTCCCAGAGCCAGGGCCAGCAGGGCCAGCCCCACCCTGGGCACTGAGCTGGGAATGGGCTAAGCTGGGGCCAGGTTGGGATGTGGGTTCCCAGGTGGGGGCAGCGTGCAGGCCCAGGGCTGGGCAAGAGCGGCTGGAGTGCAGAGCTGCTACAGTGTGGCTCATGAAGGGACTGACGGCCCTGCAGGTGGAATGGAATCCAGAGCCGTGGGCAGGGTAGGGGGAAACCACAGAGGAGCCCAGGCAGGGACATCAGGCCTGTTGATGCCCTCTGGATTGGGACAGGAAGGACCAGTTAAAAAGCTGATTTTGTTCGATATTTTCACTGAAAGCTTTGGCATAGGTAACAATGTGCTAAGGAAATTTGGAAGCTTATTCATACAAACACTTCTGTATATCATAAGCAATATATATCCAGGTAGTAGAGCTGGCTCATCCTGAGGATGGAAAGGATGGAAACAGGATGAAAACCAAAAGCTGCTGTGCTACAAAGCAAATTGGGAACTATGGAGAAAGACAAAGGTCAGAGTTCAATAACAGTCATAAAATGTGTTTGTCACCAGTTGGGGTATGATAACAAAAAAAAATTGAACAGGAGAAAATTTTCAGCTGACCTAATCAAGTATTATATGACTGTACATTGGTGAGCCCACCTGGACCTGAAATCGGGTTCTACATGCCTCAAGGCATCTCACTGGAATGACAGGATTAAAGTTTGCCATTTCAGTTGCCACGAGGAAGAAAATGAGGTAGTTGGCACTGCATTACAAAGTAATATCTGCAAGTTATTATGACTTCTTTCTATTTTATATCCCCATGGAAGGTAAGAACTCTTTGAACTAAAGGACAATGTTAGAAGACTACTAAATGAGTATGAAATGCTTGTGGGGGGGAAAAGGTTAGATACTGATGCTAAGAATACTTATTTTAGAAGAATGATGAAACAATCAACAGCAGTAGGAGAAAAAAATACAAATCTTTTTTAAGTTGGAGTTGTTTATGAGCTTAGCTAAAGAACATTGCCACTGGCTCTGGAAGAACATTTTCTCAGTGAGAAGACAGCTGCAGAAGGCTCGTCAAGTTCTTTGTCATCCTGTGATACAGGGCTGTTGCGCACTGCCACCTCTTCGGGAGCTGACAGAGCAATGTTAACATGAAAGGATTTTGTACAACTCTCAGATATATGAATCAGGCTGATCAGAACAGGGAGTACAAAAGTTCTGATCTCTTCTTCCACAGCACTATTAAATCCCCCCAGCACAGTTCTGTGTCCAGACTTCGGAGAGCATGAAGATAGTGAATGTGATTCAATGATTTATCAAGAGAAGTCCAGGGGTGAGAAAACAAGCCAAATACAGTGAAGCACTTCAAAACTGCCAACTGAAGGAAGGATGCATTGCCCCTTTCTTTGTACATGTAAAACTAGTGGTCTAATTTAAGCTACTTATTTAGACTGTTTATTCCATGGAGGATAACAGGCTCTGCAAACATCAGTTCATCCTGCTTATCCTATGCAATTATCTTCTGGAGGGTTGAATTGGTCTCTGAGTTTTCCTTTCTCTGTCAATGACTGTAGAAGGAAAGTAGTCAAACCATGAACACACAAAAAAAATCTTTTAAGGGGGCTGAAATTGAGATCAACTCCACCTCAAACAAAATATTTCCAGTAATTAGAATTAAAAGTGAGGAAATTCAAATTGTACTTTGTTTATGAAACACCTAAAAGTATTAAGTAGGACTTAAAAATGAAGTTAATTTTGGCAGGTGTACATTCACTTGCAACTGCAAGATGAGAGAAAACACCTATGTGCATTTTTCAGAAAGAAATATTTTGTCATTATAAAAAGATTAATCATACTGGTAGATAACTCAGCTCTCATACCTATGAATTTGTAAGTAATATGATGATATATATTATTATTATATAGATACCATAAGACGGTATCTATGTAACTGAATGCCAGACAGTAACATTTTCATATTTTAAAGTTTTTATCTATATTTTTAAAACAAATCCTAAAACCTCTTTGGAATCTTATAAATGGCCTACTGTTTGCCCACAGGTTTTGGGTGGTATCATTTAGAAACTGACATAACAGAAAGCAATACCAGAACATAATCTTTCTACATGCTGGCTTTCTTAGGAGTTTGGGTTGTTCTCAAATTTCTTTGGCACCACCGTTAGCAGAAATAAACTTTCAGAAATTACCTGAAAAATAAAAAAAGAGTAACATTATTGAAGCAATTATGCCTTTTGTGAAAGGGGTCATTAGTATGCCTGAATTATATTGGAACTTTGGAATACATTAAAAATAATAGGACACAGACCAGAACAGAATAAAAAAATTATCTTGTCCACCACTGGTTTTCAAAGAGAAGAACAGTTATACCTGAAATGTTTTCAACAATACAATTACAAAAAACTTCAATATTGCTTATTCCACCTCTTTCAATGGGTTTATTTCAATGGTTATTTATTTTAGAATGATTTTCCCTTGTATTTAATTTTTGACAATTTAAGGTCATTATTTTTCTTAGATAAAAACATGAACAAATAACAGTTTGTTACTTTCCTCTCTAGAGTAGCCTTTTAAAAGTTTTCCAAGTATTTAAAATATATTTAAAAATTATATCAGTCTTCTCTTTTAATGAAAAACAAAAAAGCAAAAGTTTCAATTTTTCATCCATGTAGACCTCCTTCAACTTTTATTCTTACATATGTACTACCATTTTGTTCCAAATGGTCCAAAAACTTATTGTAGACTAAAAGCAACCTACTTGATTTTAAAGAGCACAACAATTTTCAGCTGAAGAGCTTGATAAGAGCATTGATCAAAATAAGCTAGAAAAATAGGGCAACAAAAATGGGGAAGGAGAAGTCCTATGAGGAGCAGCTGAGGGAGCTGGGGGTTTTGAGCCTGGAGGAGGCTCAAGAGAGACCTTAACACTATCTACAACTACCTGAAAGGAGATTGTAACCAGGTCAGGATCGGTCTCTTCTTCCAGGTAACAAGTGACAAGATGAGACGAAATGGCCTCAAGTTGCACCAGGAAAAGTTTAGATTGGACTTCAGGAAAAATTTCTTCAGTGAAAGCATTGTCAAGCACTGTTATAGTCTGCCCAGGAAAGTAGCTGAGTCACCATCCCTCAAGGTATTTAAAAGACGTGTGGATGTGGAACTGAGAGACAAGGTTTAGTGGTGGACTTAGAAGTGTAAGATTAATGGTTGGATTTGATGATCTTTAGGGACTTTTCCAATCTAAATGATTCTATGATTTTCTTATTCTATATTTGAACATTACCAACATGAGATTTCTTCTTTCAGGAAGCATGTAAGCAATCGTGACCTATTATTTGTTTCAGAGTTGTTATACGGACTTACTGAGGCACATATTTTTACTTTGTGTGGTCTGCGGTCCTGTGTAGTGTTTTCTGAACATTATTTTATTCCTGAACCTTAAATGATAAGTGGAGGTCATTTAAAGTTGCTTATTTCTTGTACTAAAAAATGTAAGTTATTATGAAGTATTTTTAAAGTTAATATTTCTTTATAAAAATAATCTCAGTTTAGAATCTTGAGATCAACTGGAAAAATAATTATTATTTTCATTTACAGTAGATACTTCTTTCCTTCACTTAGATTTACACTCATCTTAGGAACACTGTAACTCTAGAATGAGTATAGTAAAAGGTTTTCATTAGTATAAAGAGATATGACATTTAATACTGGAGACCTTACAAAGGTGAAAGTACTTCTAAAAAGTCAGTCTTAAAAACTCCAATGCCTTTATCTTGATCTATTATCTTGACATGAGCTGAGCACAAAAACGAATGGTATGATATGAGCAGGGTCAGGGTTGGATCTGACCAGGGCAGTCAGTAGTACTCTTTTTCTTTCCCTCTGCAACTTCTCCTAGATTAAATGATCTTTTATTTTGTTAAAAATAGCCCCATCCTTCAGATTTTAGATGTCTTTACAATTTCTGCTTCTTCTCCTGCCCTGTGCTACTGTAGTGTTACTGATTCCTCTTACTGTTTGATTTTAGGAGCTATTTCAGTACATTCAACTTGTTCAAGACTTATTTGCTTACAACAGTGTAACATATTTCAGTTTCACATTTAACAAAAAATGTAACCCTCAGATTTTATTTGTCTCAACCCTCCTTGTTGATCCATCTGTCTGTGTATCTATCTATCTATCTATCTTTCTCTCTCTCTATCTATTCATTCTTCCATGATTCCTCTGCCCACAGAACATCTTCATGTAACTAAGGCCCTACCTTCTATACTTGCTCCAGTAATTTGCATATTAAGGTTCACTTCTTTGGTTCTGACTAAAAGAAACTATTGAAAAATAACAACACATACTGGCATTCTTAATGTTTAGGCTTTAATGCATGAATGAATTATATATTTTGATCACCATCACCTCTTTCTGCTTCATTTTATTTCTTATATTAGAGGAAGGAAAAGACAGTGCTCTCACAAGAAAATCTGAGATAAATTCGAGCACAGTAATAGCAAGATTATGAATTTTGTACTCTCAGGAGTATTGCTGACCATGGGAAAAATATGCAACAATTTATAAAAAACCAACTTTACAGTCCTAAGTCAATATTTTCTGGAAATTTGACATTTTGCTTGTGATTTTCAATTTGGAAAGGATTTTTTTTCCACTCACATATTTTAAACTGATTCAAAGGGGTTACTTTAAACCAAGTAGTCTTCTAATACTGATAAAATATACAGTTGCCGCTTCTTTTTGTTTAAGCTCATGAGTTTTAGCAAGGAATTCAGGATGAGGTTTCTTTCTTGTTTTTCTTGAATAATTGCTCATCAATTGGTCAAACATTATTATTTTAATTCATTAAAACCCACAGGAAATTAACACTTGATTAAATAAATTTTCATAAATGCAACCGCAGAATGAAAACATGTCTAAGACATTAATTACTTGTTCATTCTAAAAAATGAATACTAATAATTTGCTTTAATGAAAACAAGAATGAAAGCATATTTTCCCCAAGAATAACTGAGCTGCCACCACTTCACAGCATAGCACTGCCAATAAAGTGGTTTGATGGAGTAAACTGCTGAATGAGCTGCACTGATTCCTCCTAAGCCATCTCCAGAATATCTTCTTGGCAACTTTGATGGTGGCTTTCTTATGTACCACCTTCAAGTACTGCTTGCAGTGCCCCACACTGCCACTGCTTTGCAGGACTCATTCCTTGTTTAGATTTCTTTCTTGCCCTCATTGCAAACTGCAGAGTAATTTGAGAAATAACAGTACCTGACTTTTTCTGGTAATATCAGGAGAAAAGAAAAGTAGCCAGAGATTTTCATGCCGGAGAAGGATTTAACTTCTGCATGTTCTTTCACAGACATCTTCTATCAACCTGGGGTTACACATGCTGCATTTATTAGTGGATAAGACTCCTCTATGCATATCTTTAAAATGACCCTCATTTTACTTCAAGACATTCAATTGTTCCTTGTTTTCCCTATTAGTATGCCCCAGTGAACACTAGAATTCATCACTAGAAATGTCAGACATAAATGAGAATTTCTTCAAAAGCTATCTTTTATTATACACTCATAAAAACAAAAGAAAAAAAAAAGATATTTTATATAGCTTTGGTTTCCTTCAGTCTGTCCTTGATATATGGTACAGTTGTCCTTGATTCCTTTGTTTGAGTTTTAAATGAATACCTGCTACGTAAAGAGTGCACAATATTATGAACATGTAGATAGGTACAGATCCTCCCACATACTACTTAAAAGAGAATTATAAAGCAATAACAAAATGCACCATCCTTTCCCACTGAAAATCTGACTGTATAATCAGAACTGACTTACCTCATGTATGCAGTGTGCATTTTGTTAATTAGCTTCCTTCTGGCTCCTCTGGAAGCAAAAACCAATTTTTCACAGGATCGTTTTTCATTCCTTGTAATAAGTAACATTTAATATTTGCTGGTACTGTGATAAAATGTATTTTGAGATATTTTTATGGAGTACTAAATTAAATGTTTCAATTAGAGCTTCAGTGAGCTGTACAGCAAAGATCTGAATGAACCTCTGTAGGCCAACCTTAAAAGAAAAATCTCCAGGCCTATATTTTCATGCACTCTATAAAGATGTGTCAGAATTGCAATTGAAATAATTCATTTTTCTAAATGAGCCGAGAGAGATCACATCTCTTTTGCTCAATTACTCCCATTTCTACTACTTTTTCTCCTATGTTATTGTGCCCATGTGACTCTGGAGCAAAAAGTAATATGAGAGTTTGGAGAGTAAGATTGGAAGTTAGATCTGTGAGCTCCAATTTTGGAATACAAAACAGAAAAGTTAATTTTGATTGTTTTTCTGAGTTTTCCCAACAGGCAAAACCCTTCAACATCCATCAGCTGAACATCTCTTTAGATTTTCCTTATTAGCATCCTCAGTGTCCTGCTGTAAGATATTTATCCCAAGACTATTATTTCTTGCACTCTCTCCTTTCTTTGGTCTTTAGTCTTGTCATCACCCCCTTGAATCTGTTTTTATCTGCTGTCATTAGGAATCTTCCGCACCCGTCAAATTAGAGCTTTGAAGACTGCAAGTCTTGTGAGAGAGTATTTCTTAATCTTTATTTAGCTGAGTAGACAGGGAATATTCAACAACTTATTTAATTTCTTGATTCTCTGTTTCTTTTTCTTCTTGGTGGCTAAGTCCTAATCAATTTGATAGGAACACAGCCACAATTTTTTTTTTTATACAAGTTGTGCAACATACTCATATTACAACTGACAGAAGCTCAAAGCATTCTCACTTGTCCCAATCACACCTTTCATGATTCAGTCTCACAAGTTTTCGAAACACAAAGGAGAAACTTTCTTTTCAAGCAACTTTTCCTTTGTAAAATTTATTCCTAAATGAGAAACATTAGCAATGCAAGAAGGAGAAAAAAATATTGTCAGCATTTTTGTCTAAAATATTATGTAATTTTGCTGTGTTTATATCAGTACTTGGGCAAAACAGTTTCCAAATGTGAGATACATTTCTGAGATGACTCAGTGCCACAAGTTCAGATCTCTTAGCTAAACACATCATGTCCATAATTTTTTTGGCCTGGTCGTATCTGCATTTTAAGCTACAAATGTTAATCATTTATCAATAATTTTGGGGGTATTTCTTGGTAAGATCAGCTTTGGGTGTTTTGGGTTTTTTTTTTAAACTTGTTTTACATTAATTGTGCTTTAGACAAGCACTTACATACACACAGCTAATGTATTCTACAGGACCCTGACAAGTATTTATGCTTAACTATGAGCTTTATTGCTGTCCAGAAGGGTCAGAGTGGAAGAACAAAAAAAAGGAAGGAAGAGGCAAAAAGAGAGAGTTTGCTGTACGTTTCCTCTGCCCTTAAAAAGGCACTTTCTAGAACTATGAAAAAAATAAAGTATCCACAACTTGGATAATCATAATCCAACATTGGATTAATTAATACAAATTCAGCACCTTTTAGAAGATACTCAAGGGACATTGTAGAAATTCTTGTGAATGAAATGGTATTGAACTAAACTGGTACTTCTCAAAAAGGTCTGAGAAAGATTCTTACCTGAACAGATTATCAAACAAAACAGTCAGGAGGACAAAAACTCCTAATAAACACAAAACATAAGCTAAATACAAACAACACATCCAGAATAAACAACAATGTAGTCTTCAGACAAATAACACTCTACCATGTAATAATTTCTGACACTGACTAATGTTTTCTTTTTGCATGGGTAGCTCATAGACACTCTCTAAGAAATTATTCTGTTTAGAGAGACTCAAGCAGCTAATAAACTTCAGTTGAGTGCACTTAGCTCTCAAGAAGAGCTGCACTAGAAATAAAAACAAACATTATTTAAGTATCTAATCAGATAGATATCTAGTATATGTCTACTGCATAGTTAAATTGGCAACATCATACATATAATATATATCCTGTTTATCTCACATGCAAATGTTAATGTGTTATTTTAGTACACTCATTTAATCTACACAGTAGAAAACATACGAAAGAAACAATTTTCCACTTTGATGAAATGTTGGGTTCAATTCAATTTTTTTGTGGTCCAGGCAATTTCACCAACCTTGAGAATGTCTTAATCATTCTCTCTCAACCTTAGCATTTAATTAACAAAAATAATTGCATTTACATTATATCAGTATTACTCTATGTTGATAGAAGAACTATTATATTTTCCAAGAAAGCACTATTTTCCCTAGATACTTTCTAAATAAAATTCTACTAGAGCTATCACTGAAATCAAATTAATTATAAATGTAACTAAAAGGGTGTCACAAGGTTAGATACAGCAATAAACTATATGTCACAGCAAACATCACATTAAACATGCTTTCAGTATTTAATTCTGAAGATTTATATGTCACTTGACTTATCTCTTCTGTTTCAATGTCTGCATATATCTCCCAAGATACAAGCATTATAAGAACTGACTATTGCTGCTAAAAACAATAGAGGATTTTGTTTTGCTAGTAGCACAATTGGTTTTTCAAATAGGAAATTAGAAACGGCACCCTTAGGAGTATTTTTGAACTATTGTGAAATGAAATAAAACTCTTGATTGCTATTGAAAGAACCTAATAAAATGTTTCTCACTAAATTGCCTTTGATGCATCTGTACATAAAATTAATTATGCAAATAATATATCTTATCTCTATGGATAATTACAACACTAATCATACTTATGCTGTGGGGTTTTTTTCCTTCTTACAGGTGAGTATTTTCCAAAAGTGGTGTGAAGTAAAGCTCTGTGATTTTACCTACACTGTAATGGACCGATCACGGAGGGGCTGATGCCAGGAGACCAAGCTGGAGACCATCTAGTTCAGTGCTCTGCTATAGACAGGTTCAGCTGGAGCAGGACCCTCAGGGCTGTGTTCAGTCAGGTTTTCAGTATTTCCAGGGGTGGAGAGTCCACAACATCACTGTGCCAGTACTTAGTTACCTATACAGTAAAAAAAGATTTTCCTAATGTTCTGATGGAACCTCCCGTGTTTGAGTTTGGGCCCATTGCCTTTTGTTCTGTCACTGAACACAAACTGAAAAGACCCTGGCTCCACATTTGCATATTGCCTTCAGGCACTTATATACATTGATAGAATCCCCTATATGAGAAAGACGATATATCCCTTCATGAGAAAGATGCTCCAACCCTTTCATTATCTTTGTGTCCCTTTGCTGGACTCTCTCCAATATACCCACAATCTTTTGTACTGAGGAACCCAGAACTGCACATTGTATCTCTAAGTGTGGCTTCACCAATGCTGAGTAGAGGCAAAGGAACACCTCCCTTGACCTGCTGGAAATACTCAGACTGTCTAACACAGCCCAGGATACCGCTTGGACACACTGCTGGTTCCTGCTCAACTTTGAGTCCACCAGGAGCCCCAGGTCCTCTTCTGCCAAGCTGCTTCCCAGCTAGGTGGCCCCCACCATATATTGGTGCCTGGAGTTATTCCTCTCCAGGTGAAGGAATTTGCACTTGCCCTTGTTGAACATAATGAGGCTGATGACTTGTGCATGTCCAGTTTGCTTTAATGTCCCCTAGTCTAGTCCATCCCCCTTCTCTTCCAGGTCTTTCTTGCTCCAGACTTTTTCATTGCTCTCAGGGGCCTGGATTCCTGAAGGCTGGTCTTACCAGTAAAAATTGAGGTGAAGTAGGACACTGAGGACCTCAACTTCTTACATGTCTTTAATCACCAGAACCCATTCCCACTCAGCAGAAGGCCTGTGTATTCCCTAGCCTTCCTTTTTACTTACAATCTAGCTGGCTCTTCTTGCTGTCTGCAACATCTCTTGCCAAGATCCAGCTCCAGGTGGGCTTTGCCTTTCCTAACTCCATTCCTGCATGCTTGGACAGTCTCTCTATCTTCCTTCTGGCTGTGCTTATCCCACTGCCACATTTGTATGATTCCCTTTTGTTTCAGTTTAGACAGGAACTCGTTATTCAAACCTGCAGACTCCCTGCAACTTTGCTACACCTGCTTGATCACTCTTGAGCTTAGGTGGTCTGTTCCTGTCCCTCAGCATCAGAGCAATTCTTAAGCATATGATAAGAAGGTTTGTGTAGGTGGTGTTGCAAGCTCATGACCTTATGAAGAACACAATTCTCCACTGCACTATGAGCTCAGATCATCCAAGACAGAAACGATCTGCCCTTTTCAATGGAGAAGACTGCCTCATATCTCTTCCTCAGTATTAACTCAGAAATGGTTTTGGTATGCTGCCATTCCAGACACAGCTGGTGCATTTTCCTCTGTCTCATAGACTCATTTTAAATAAGAGCAAAGAAGAAAGATGAACAAGATATATATCTCATGAAATGCATCTCTCACAATCATGGAATTTTTTGCCTTCTGCATTCCCCCACCTGCTGTCATTGTTTATTGTCATCCCTTGCTGTGTTATGTGCAATTTGGATTGCATGCTCCTTGAGGTAAGGAGCTGTCAGATTTTATTTGCCTCTACAATGCCATACACACCTATGGCACTACAGAAATAATTAATAATAACAAGTTATGACAGAGTACATTGTTACCAATCATCACATATTGTGTGCACTCGTGTAAGACATGAAAAGCTTTGCTAATGGAAGCGGAATAATATGGCCTATTTCTTGAAAGTTGACTTCTTAATGTATTATCTATATAAGCATGAAGGGTTCCTGAAGAAAAGCTCATACTTCCAAAGGTGATTCGTTTTTCCAACTTTATGTGCCTTTTCCTTTATGTCCTGAGACTTTAACAGATAAGCCAATTCTGCTAATACAAAGACACTACTGTTATCATTATAACATGGATTTTCCACACAAAAATCTTCAAGTAAAAGGACAGGTGGAATAAAGTAATTATTTAATATATGCGGACATAAACCAAAACCCAGGAGTCCTAGGTCTCATTTCTTCTGTATAGAATCATAGAATCATAGAATCATAGAATAGATTGGGTTGGAAAAGACCTCCAAGATCATCAAGTCCAACCCCTGATCCAACTCCAATTACTATATCATGGCACTAAGGGCCACATCCAATCTAGATTAAATTAATTCACCACAGAAATCAACAAAGTTTTTTATGTACTTCAGCAAAAGTACCTTCACCTTATCCTCTGAGGAGGTTAAAGAAGTTGTTGTCTTTTTTCTATATAAACAGAAGATACTGAGCTACTCTTGCAGCAAGGAAACTTTTACATCAACGCCTTAAAATTTTGGGTTACTTGAAGTCACTACTCTGAAAAGTGACTGTACTATGTGATGTCTTTTACAGTCAATAATTAGATTTACTCACTACTCCAGCAAAACGAACAGTGTTTAGAATTTCACTTTGAGAAAACACTTTGCCGAGGAAGACCTAGTTTGCTAATTCTTAAGAAGGAGTTTGTGGACAGGAAATTTCCCCAGCACAACTAAAGATGAGATGTAACAAAACTTTCTTTCAGAAACACCATGCAAATATATAAACATGAAAACCTCTAAACTAAAGGAATTCCAGAATTTTCCAGATGTGCAATAAGCTGTTTAAAATGGAGACTGCATCTTCCCAGAGAACCTGATCAAAAATTCAGACTGCAAAGAATGGCCTGTGAGTACATCTGGAATTTATTGTCTGCGGACCTACATAATGACCTTTCAGATTAAAAAAGAGATGTTTTCAGAATCACTACACAAAGCTTTGCAATGCTGTACCTATATGTCTTGCCATTATTGTACAACCCAGAAGAGTTTAAAATAAAAAAATGGATCACACGTTTATAACAGAGGAAACACTGCACAGTGTTGTTTCCTTGGTTGGATCTCTTGTATCAGTGTCTTCACATATTTCAACACTCTTTGTAATCTCTTTGTAACACCAAAAAAATGGAAATATTGACCCTTATGAAGTAGTTTGACTTTTACAAGAGCATGAAGATTGGTCTCTACAGAAGTCCCATGTAGTGCTTGTACACCACTAAGGCAGATTTATTTTATCTCTTTCACATGGACTGAATTTCACACCAAATTAATTTTATTAACTCATTACACTAATTTTATTTCTTGTTCAAGTGATATTTAATGCCTCTTCTTTCTGTAGCACAGACTGTAACAAGTCACACAAACTGTGCTCTACTATGTTTTGGTTGGGGCACAAATATATTTGCTTTTCAACTACCCATCAACTCCTTGCTAAATGCTAAACAACAACATAGGTAATATATTGCATGCTGGTCTTTGAGAAAAACCCTATCAAAAATATGAAAGGAAACAGTCTCATCACCACCAGCAAATTTTTACATTTTTGTCCAGCTTCTATTGCTTATTTTTTTTCTTGTCAAGTTGATCACTATACATATCCGTAGCTTGAAGTGAGGAAGAGAAATAGCAGACCTGTGTCCCACCTCCAGTCTTCAAGGAGAACCTTAGGAGAAGCAGCTATCCCGTTATGCAGAACACATCACTCCTCCTAACCTTCCTTTCCTGCTCTTCTCTGCTCCACTCTCCTCACAGTCACACTCCTGCTCTCTCTCCTCTAGCTGTGTGATCTTTAACAATTCGTTGTATTGCAAGAATTTTTCAAATTCCCTTTTTTCAAGACCCCAAGTCTGACATTTCTATGCTTTGCAGTCTTGATGGTCGCAATTTGATAAGCTATTTTCAAATTGAAAGCTGTATTAAAGATATTTTAAAAAGTGGTTGGTCTTTCTAGTTAAATGCAGCAACTTGTGGCATCTTTCAAATAGGAGTTGTATTATGTACTGGGGACACAAGCTTGTGTTTTCTTGATTTTTCACGAAGGAAACACATTTCAGAATGAGGGGTTATATGCAGGTGTCTCTGAGACCTGAGCACAAATTACATAAATATTGAAGATACATAAACACGTAACCACTATAAAAATGTCTGCTTATCAATTGAAATTTATTTATGACTCAATTCTGAAAGAATCAGAAAACAGAGTCCTTAGAACAAATATGTGAGCCAAAGTATCATGTGCATTACAAATATCAGATTTGACCCATGATAGCAATATCTTTTTGCTGAAGGAGATAGAAACTTAAAACATCCATGATGTTTCCATCTCTTTTCTAACTGCAATCTCTGCTGCTGTTTGGAGACAGTCACCTCAGGGTAAAAACCAGGTAAGTGTTCAGTCATACACACAAACTCATACACTAGAGAGGACGGGAACTGGGCACTTCAAACTGGAGCAAAGTGAGATAACTGCACAAGGACTACCCATGTTTATTACATTCACTATCCTAGGACCGTTCGCCGTCACTGAAACTGACTGGCCTGAATCCACCTATGCTCATACCAAACATCTTATTGTCCAAGACAGAAACTACATACCCTTTTCCTTCCAATAACTCTCCAAATGTGTTCAGGAACTGTACGGCAAAATGCAAGCTGGCCTGGGCCCAAATGTATTCCAGGAACAAATCTCAAATTTAATAGCAGAGATAATTGTGATCCAGTGCCTGTGGCTGCTTCCTGACACTATTTTCTGTACGAGTGCAAGCACAGCCAAAATGTCTGTTTTATATTTCTTAGGGCTTTTGTGCAAATGGATGTAAGGTCGTTTAGATTTGACAGTACAAACACATTGAGTGACTGGACACCAGCCTTCAAAATTACTTTTTTTATTTGCATTTCCAAGAAATATTATAATAAACTGCTGAATAGAGAACACAAGCCTAATAATAATGTCTGTTTCTTTTTTATGTCTGTTTCTTTATTATGTCCTCAATGCAATATTTAGAAATAGTCCTTAGACCTAGCATTCTGCATGTCAGAAGCTGAAAACCTCTGCTTCATAAAAATCTGACATTAGTATAGAGACTGATGGAAATTACGTATTCCCTTTATGGAAGATGATTCACTAGAAAATTACTGTACATGGCCACTCTAAGCTTTGGTTGCCTGAACTAGGATTTGATATCGAAGTCATAATTTGATGCTGCTTTGAGTGCTGAGCCATACTTTAGAAAATGGCTAGTGGTCAGAACAAGTGAGAGGAAACATGCAAGATGAACATAAATGCTAGACAGCAAAATTTTCTTATTTAAAACCTTAGGATTATGTGATTTCTCTTTATTGTAACCATACCTATTATCTCCTTCTAAGGAGGATATTTGCATGCAATAGCATTAGATTTTATTTATTTATTTCTAAATTGGGTTTCAGATCTTTAGCAGGAACTAAGTTTAGCATTTTTCAAACTCTGCTCTCAAAATGGACTGTTTCATAGCTCTCTGTCTCAAAGGCATAAAAAAGCAAGGAGACCTTAATCCAAATTTTTGTGAAGGCAGAAGCAGAAGATCCAAATTCAACCACAGGCAAGGTTTCTTTATTGCAATTTTTGTAGTTAGACCACAATCAGGGTTGTTTAATTGCATGTTCTTCACTAATGTGAGGTTTACTTAATATTTTTGTACTCAGAGCCTGTTAAAGAGTTAAAGATTCATGAGGAAACTTATTTTCAAAATTCAGTATTCTGATGCCATGTATATAACAGTCCCAAAATAAACACATTGCTCCTACTTTACACCCTAAGCAGGACATCCATGGAGATGGGAAATATTTACAGAAACCAACAAGGAGAACAAAACAGCAAGTCATGCCTCAGATAGTGTGCAAATATTTCCATCATGTTTTAGTTTTGTATTTACAATCTAGAATAGGTACGGCCTGTCCTCAAATAATGAAGGTAAAGGCAGCAGAAGGAGAAAGTTATCAAAGGGAAGTAAGACATCTGGGGTCAAAACCATTCTCTAAATCAGACTGAGAGAGGATTTGATCCTATGTATCCTGTTTAATGAGAGGTACTAATCACCAAGTTAAATGGGATAAAAATCCTCTGCTTCCTTAGGTTTCTGTTAAAAAGAAATTACTTTGGCACCTAACTCAAGTTAGAGGACAGAACAGTGAATCTCAGGTGGGGGAAGGTGCCATTTTACCCCCATGAATATCACTAAGGTACAATCATGCCTTCCTAAAGAGGACAGGACACAAGTCACATCCCTCTCAACAGCACTTTCTTCTGGTGAGCTAAATTAACTTCTAAGAATCTCCTCTCAGTCATCCAACTCTTTCCAGGTATTGCGAGGACAGCCTGGGCTCTAATGGAAGAAGGCAAACTCGCCTTGATAGCTGAGTCTTAAAATTAGTAGGTGAGTTTAGAACTTAGAGATGATGTGGCTCCAAAAAACTCTTGTTATTCATATTCTACAGCTGTTTCTGAAATTTCAGCAATGTATTAGCACTCATTTTCATGAAAACCATGCTGCTCCTTAGGGCAAGCAAGACTGAAGCCTTGACTAACAGCAGGTCGTTTCATTGCTGAAATGCTTGGCTTTGATGGACTTGTACATTTTTTTCTTCAGGCAGATCTGTAGGGATGATAGAATGAAATGGCCGTCATCTTTCTGGGAGTTGTTTGAACAAAAATGCTCTATTGTACGTTTTCCACCTGCCACAGCTCTTCCTATCAAAAAGAAAGATGCTGATGTGTGGTATTGCCAGGGACAGAAATATCTTGAAGGAAGTATCTCCTTATCTCTGCCACATATACCAAATACTATTTTTTTTCAGACTGTGTGCATAGACATAGCACCCATAGCACTTACTTACACATTTTTTTATTCTTAGCTCAATAAATCACAGCATTTGGTTATGACACCACCAAGATTTGGTTCACTCACTACAGGCAGAGAACCACTGCATGGCAGTGTCCTACCAACACCCCTCTGTGCCATCATCCAGAACACTGCAGCACAGCGCACAAAACAGGACAAGCCAGGGATTCGATGGTTTAGCCCAACTGTTCATAAAGCATTTGAACATGAAGTGTCAAAAGATTGAAGCTGTGGTGTGCTCATGTATTGCACATTGCTGAAGAACAGGCGTCACTCCATTACTGTGGAATGCAGAGTTATAAAACCCTTGACCTTATGGAGATGAATATAGCACATCACCTATGTCTGCTTCATTTTGCTAACCTACTCAAAAGAAATATACACTTATACATAGAGAAAAACCTTTTCTGTATAGAAACCTCACCTGGGTTATTACCCCTCAGAGGTGATTATCTCTGTCACTTCAGTCACAGGACTCTGTTGAACCTTTCATAATGGCGATTTTGTGGAAAAAATTGTGTTAAGGTCTAGGTTGCCTTTACTACATATTGACATACTAATGGAGTGTTCTGTACAGTGTATGGCATTTTAGGGTGTTTGGCCTCAACTTTGGCAATGTCACATGCCTCAGACCAGCAATTCACAGACAAAGTACCAGTGTGGCTGCTTGAGTGCAGTTCATAGATCCACAGCATCGTTACCTTTGCTGCAGCCGTCACAGATGAGTGCACTGTCACATTTTGCACTGCAGCAGCAGGGTTCTCTGGCCAAGAAAATCCATATAAAAGGCATTTGATGCTTTTGATTTTTTCTCTTAACATCTATACCAAGATTCATCTTTAATACTTGGTATTACACAACCTCTCAGTTACCCAGATATAGATCTAAAGGGTCAAGCTGTGAGAGATTCTGAAATCCTAATATCTTTCTTTACAAATATATATACTTTAGAGGTATATCCAAATGTAATGATTTATATTACATCTACATTTATTCAGCACAGAGCTATGGGAAGTAAAACTGTACTGACTCCAGGAATCCCACACTAGTTGATCCAATAGTAGTGGTTATTGCTTTCACAGCCAAAGCAGAACAGGATCTGATAGCTCTCCAGCCATAATGCTTACAGCTTAGGGCACACTTCTTCCCTTAATAGATGAAGTGAAGACTTCAAACTTTGTGCTGAAACTTTTCATGGTGGTTTAACCACACAGCCATTAGCTCACACTACCCCTGTGGGATAGAGCAGAGAATAGGAAGGGTAAAAGGAGGAAAACTCATGGGCTGAGATGAAAAGAGTATAATGGAGAAAGCAAAACAAGGAATTCATTTATCACTTTCCATGGGCAGGCAAGCACTCAGCCATTCCCAGGAAAGCAGGACTCCATCATACATAACTGTTACCTGGGAAGAAAAACACCATCACTCCAAACATCCCCTCCTCTTCCTTCTTCTTCCCCCAGCTTCATATGCTGAGCATGATGCCATATGGTTCGGGCCAACTGTGCCACCTCTGTCCTCTCCCAACTCCTTGTGCACCCTCAGCCTTCTTGCTGATGAGGTGGTACAAGAAGCAGAAAATGCCCTGATGCTGTGCATCAAGTTAATTGCTCAGCAATAACTCAAATATCTTTGTGTTATCAACACTGTTTTCATCACAAATCCGAAACACAGACGCATGGTAATTATTGTGAGGAAACTGAATTGTGTCCTAGCAAAAAACAGTGTACTGATAAACACTTCAAAATCTCTGGTTTTTGAGTCAATGTACATCTATGCCTCAAGAAAGGTAAGTCACTCTACACCAAAACAGAGGAGTGAAGAAACAGAAGTGAAACAATTTGCAGCCACATGAGAGGAGTGGGTAGTCAATGGTACATACATAGTTCAGCAGTAGCCTTCAGTTATGGAAAGGGGATTTTGTTCCTGTAATTTCTGTGATGTGGAAAAGCAACAATAACACATAATCCCCCAGCTGCAACAATATAAGTGAGACCCAGAATTTTTTCAGAAAGTGTTACTAGTCCCTTTTTGAAATGTTATTAACCTAAATCCCTAATAAATAAAATTATGTAAACACCTACTTGAAAATTTTATGTATTCTGTATATGATTCCACCCCCCCACACCCCTCCAAATAATATCTTCTTTTTTTCAAGGAAAGCAATTATCAAAACCTACCTGGGAAGGAAAGCAATTATCAAAACCTACCTGGGAAATTGTAACTTGCTATACAAAGTTGAAATTCAGAAGAATTCAGGAGGATTTAGTGAAGAAACTACAGATTTTTACCTGCGCAACAGAGCATAAATTGCCACTTATATCTAAACCTAAAGACATGGGTTTTAGGGTTTCATATGGAGATCCTTTCCTAGAAAATCTCCCATAAAGCCAGTAGGAATTAAACCGAATTAAAGAGTTAAGGAAGAAAGATTTCCACTTTTTATAAATATTTATACCTTCACCCCTTCCCCCCTCCATTCAGTCTCTACTCTGGGAAAATAACATCACTTTAGGAAAAGAGAAAAGCAGCTCAGGAACAGTTTCAGGATCTGAGCCTACAGTCTAGATCCACAAAATGTTTTGACACCTGCGTCCCACTGATTTAACTTGGTCTTATATACGACTATCTCTTTATACTTTGTGTCACCTTTTATAAAAACATTTTTTCATTGTGCAGGTATTCCCAACAGGTTTGATGTTTGATGACATATTGTACAACTGAAAGGAGCAGGCGGTTCTTTCCTGGGACACAGCTGGTACAGCTCCATTAATTTCAGTGTCATTTCAATGATTTTTAATCTTCCCTGGGCTTTTTCCTTTAAAAAGCATGAAATATTAGAAAAAAAAAATTGGATTTTATTAAGATAACAATGCAACTAATTGCTTGACAATAATACAGACCTATGGATTTCTAGGAAAGAAGTGTAGATTTTCAATCTTTTCTTTACCTCTCCAACTTATATGAATAGCTGAAATTAAATGACACAAGCTGATATTTAATATGCGTGTAACAGCAGTGTTCTGAAACTGATGCCTTTTTAAGCAAGCTGCAGTACACCAAAGCTAGTTAAATAGTTAATGAATTATGAAAAAAAATATATGGTTGTCACTGAGAAATATCTTGAGCCTAGGCATCCTACTAACAAACATTTCAGGAGAGCATGCTGTGGTTTGCACAGGTGGTAGCTCTCCCATCATGAGCCCAATGGTTGTGAGGCTGTTTTCTGCAGATACCTTTTCCCCTTGAGCTTCAACCTGTCACAATGCCCCAGCTCTGCAATTTCTTGTCTCGTCACCCTGTCCCTCCTGTCCTAACTTCACCCTGTTCATGATCCAGTGGGAATGGCAGACTACGACTTGTGACCTGCCACTGTCATTAAAGGAAATCACTTATTTTTTGTGTCTGGGAAGAAGAGTGGCAAGGGAAGAGACTGAGAAGCAGATATACTCTTAAATCATAAGGACACATAGTTATTTATACAGTTGACAAGTATCCAAATTCACCAGGACTCTGAATGAGTTATGCTTCTCACCAGAGCTTTTGCACAAACCTGTAGATTAGTCATGCTCTAAAAGAATTACCCATTCAACACTACCAGCTCTACCCGGCTACTTTCTAGTTAGAAAATGGGTTTGTGGTAGAGTGAATGGATAAAGAGTTAGATGTTGAATTGTTAAGTCCATGGTAAGGAAGCATTTGGCACATGCTCAAGATCAGTAGGGGTACATTAGTTACCTAGGATCATCCATAGCTGTTTCTACACTGTATCAGCAAGCACAGAGTCACATTCAAAAGGCTGGTGTACTTTGAAATGGTGGGCTGATCAAAAGTTCAGTAGACCTGCCTTAACTTGTCACTTCTCTTACTTACCACCCGTGCATCATCATGCATGGGAATTTATCATGTCATGGACTAATTTTGGCTGTTAGACTTCAAGAATGGTTTCTCTCAGCAATTATTCCACATACCTGAGCAGAAATATTTGGCACTTGTACTTGAGAAAACTATGCAATTTGGTGCTTAATCACACGTGTGTTTACTTTCCTATCTACTCAAACTGTGTTTGGAAGACACATTTGTCTCAAAACTTGTATTACAATCCACCCTCTGATATTGTAACATTTAATATTCTTCCATTGGATAATAAAGTCTAGTCAGCCTAAAATGGAAAAAAATGCTTTGGGAGAAAAATATCAGACACTGTTTCTCTGGTGGAAGAGAAAGCTGAAAGGTAAGTTGATGGTGGTAAAATTCCTGAGAAACAGCCGAGGAAGGCAGATGTCTTGATTACCTGGAAGTCAAAAATATGCTCAGAGAAGGAGAAAGATGTTTGAGAAAAAAATACGTCAAATGAAAAAGGGTCAGTGGTGGAATACTGAAAAATACAGAATAAAAAGGGAGATTATGACTGAAAGGAACATATTTGGGCATGAATTTGTATGCAAAGTGGGACCAGAACATGATACTCCAATAGCGTGCATAAAAAAATCAGATAAAATAGCATTTTGGGTGGTGTACCACTCTGGAACTGAAATTAGGCATACGATGAAAGATTTTTTTGGCTGTGTGGGAAGAGAGGCACAGACCTATAGATTAGAAGATTACTTGGCTATATCCACAGCATTGCTAAAGAGCAGTCCAGAGATAAACACAGTGTGCTCCTTCACCTTCATCTCCACAGCTGCTTCACAGACTGCCTTCGACAGCCTCCGGGGATGTGATGTGGTGAGGTATGGGGAGATCAAGTGTATCTGTGCACATGGGAGATCAGTCACACTGGGGCATTGTTCATCCAGGCCAGGCAACTGGGCTGTTGCCCGAAGTGTCTGTGCAGCTGGGGAATCTGGTGTCAGAGCTGGTCTCGAGAGACAGAAGAAGTAAATTCACCAAGGCTCCAGGATCTGGATATTTAAATGTTAGCTTTAGCTAATCAGCAGTTTCCTCCACACTTCTTTGGAGCATTGATTAAAATACTAATGAGGATAGCATGCACTGTGAGGAAACAGACTGTGTGAAAAGCAAATGTGACTTGAGAAGAGTGCATCAAAGCAAAAATCTCCTCTGATAACCAATCACTCAGACAGCAATACTGTCTCCATAGAGTGTGAGTAGAATAGAAAATTCTATATGTAAAGTTAATTCTGGCTTCATGTCATATCACAAACAAGCCTGTTGTCAGTAGTCATAAGTAGTGATAACGAGAGCTTAGATGGTTCTAGCATACTTAATGTCTCACTTTTGTATTTACCCGAAAAGTGAAGTTTTATGCCAGTTACTAATCACTTCTTTGCCAGCAGCAGCAGACTCCTTATTCCCTGAAGTCTGTTCTGAGTTAATTGTGCTCATGAGTATGGCAAATTTAAAAATATTTTTCTTCAACAAATCCTTGCAAATCCCTGGCCAGGAAGTTGGTATGAAAGCTAGGCAATATAAGGTACATTATCAACTCACCTCACATACTGGTCTAATATTTTAATGGGGCTTTTTTAGCAGTCGGTAATGATTGATACTTCCTGTGAAAAGGAAGTATCAATAAAACATACATATGCATAAATAAATTCTTCAAAAGCAGAATGAGCATTGATGCTACAACCTACTTAGCACTCTAGTTTACAGGATACACTATATGAATCCATGCAGACAACACATTGCAAAGAAGCTGTACCCAAGCAGGGCAGCTAGTGGTAAAAACTGATTAGCTCTGTTTCTTTTGAAGGTAATACATTAGCTCTACATTTTGGAACTGGCTGTTTCCATTAGCCATTGTTGTCATGGATTGTTCTTAATAGCCAGATTGAAAAAAAATTAGTTATTGGTTTCAAAGTGTGCCTTTGGGGCCAGATGCACAGTTGGAAGAGCTCTGCTGATTTTTTGTAGGCTTATACTGCTTTGCTCTGGTGTTTACATGAACTCTCATTCTGATTTAAATGATCTGAAGGAAACAGTGGCAGTCATCACACCAGCAGAGTTTTCTTTAGTGCTTTCAGTATTTTTCTGTCAGAGGTTAGATAGCTTTGCTGCTTGATTGAGTTCTAAAAACTGTTTTTGCTTAAAATCTTTTTTTGGGGGCTGTGGGGAATGGGATGGGGGAAGGGGGAGAAGATAAATGACAGTGTCTTTTACATCTAAGGCAGAAGATCAGGTTTTAAGAGAGCAAGTCTACCTCTCATTTAGGGTCCCCAAAGTGACATTCCCTCTGAATATACTGACAGACCTCACAGCACTGCATTGTCCCCCTGTACTTCTGCATTACCACGGCTCAGATCCTCCTGCTTGCTGTTTAACAGTAGGAAAGATTCACTTTCTGTAGGGCTTGAACAATAGCACTGAAGTAGATGAAAAGATTCAACTGATGTCAGCAGACTTTGGCTCAGGACCTGCTCCCACTGTGCACTGTGATGAAAGGTGTGAAGTTTGCTTTGCTGGGCTTCATCTCAAGGAAAGATGCTTTTCCTGAAGGGTGTCACGAGCACCAGCTCTCACTGTCAATAGCAAATGTGAGCCTGCAGACTTTCCTAGGAGTGATCAACTTCTAACAGTTCAGTCAAATTGTAAAGTCTGAGTTGAATGATTCAACTCTAACTCCTTTCACAAAGTCAGGAAGACAGGAAATGGTGGACAACTGTGTATCAGAGAAGACTTCTATTTCATTCAGAAATGAAACCCAAATAATGTAACCCAAAAGTATGCCTGCAGCTAGGTAGAAGAAAAAATGATCTGAAAAATGGCAGTAGCCACAGTTACACACACACCCCTCTTCACAACACAATGGTCCTGTCATCCACTGCGTTGAAAAGTTCACTTATAACCCCACCGAATGCTAGTCTTGGAAGGAAAAATAAGAAGAGGCAAATCACCGCAATTCTTTGAATCAACATGACACCTAGTGCCACTCGGAAACCTGTGGTCTCCACAGGAAGAGACTGACTATTCTGCAGGTACATCTTCAATTTTAGAAACATGTCTTGAGAAACACAATCAGTTAATTGGTTGCTTAAGCAAAAATTTTGCAAGCTATCACAGGAATGGTAAAAAGGCAAGCAAACTGAGGAAGAAACCCCAGAATTGCCTTTTTTGTATCAGGTCACTCCACTAATGAGTAGTGCTAAATAATTCTATTTGGTTTCACTAATTCACATTGAACTTCTCAAGTTCCTCATAGCTCATGTGACAACCACGGTGAGCCTGTGCCCTCGATCTTTCATTAATGAACTGTATAAAGCCTACAATCTTTGACACACGTCTGATATTGCTGGCTCTTTGTAGCTTTACATTATGAATCAGGACATTTACAGAATACCTGGTTTATAGGACATATTTCAGAAATGCAGCTATACAACTCTCAGGGCTTGCAGAGTAGCTGAGATTTTTTAAAAGTAATTTTCCCTAGACATTCAGTGAGCTCGCATAGGCATAGTTACCTTCCAAAGCACAAGGTTTGCCTGAGTTGGCCCAAATCCTCCGCAGATTGCATGGGTGTTTGGGAAATCCCAGATGGGATCATGCTGCTGATCCAAGGGCAGGCAGTCCAGGTCTTTATCTGTCTACATTTTTTCCCTGTGGGCCTTGACACAGCTGCAGTCTGGCTGTCAGGAAACCAACCAGTTACCAGACACATCCTCCTCTCAGCTGGGCCCTGCTGATGGCTCCCAGCCACAGGAATGCAGCTGTGCAGCTTTGGGACTGTGCCTGGCTGGGTTGGGAGCAAGGCATCTGTATATCTTCTTTTGCTACACAGGGATGCTTTAACTTTTTCTGTGTTTCAGTTTACATTGGTGAAAATACTGATAAAAGAAGTTTCCTGCTTTCCCTGGGTTGTCAACCAAAATACAGGAAATCTTGGATATACTTTGCTTGGAAAGCACAGACTGCTGAGTCAAGGAGAATATTTTAGTGGCATCCTGAAGTAAGTGTTCAAACTCCTGTGAGGAATGGAGCTGTGAGGTTTTGCTTATATGAAAAAGGCAGGAGGGACTATTCACCATGAACTGAGTCACTGTCACCAGCAAGAATCTTTTATTTAATTCAGGTGATCTCAGATCACTCAGTAGTCATAATAGGGAAAGAAAAGAATTGACAAAAACCCACAAGTTTTGCTGTCCTGTTCTGACAATAAAGCTGCATAATGTAGTCTGTACATAATGCAGAACAGTACAAATCACAAGTTTATTTCTTGCTGTAATACTTTGGAGTACAAGGTGGGTCCAGGGGTCCCAGTTATATACAGAGAGAGCAGTTTTCTGAATGGAGTCAGAAAACATAATCCACTCTTAGAGAGCATCCAGCAATACAGAAAGCTAACATCCTCACCAGCTAATCAGGATTCTTTACTCTGTGTTTGCTGCAGTCAGGCAATCGATTGTATTGAAGTAATTAGTTGACTAACGACATAAGGCCAAACTCAGAAGTGATGCAAACACAGGTTCAGGGGAGTCAGTGTTTTTAGATTTTAGAACATATAAGCCTACAAGAGGAATGCAATATAATGAATACAGTGAGGAAAGAAAAGAAACCCCACTGGGGAATTGTAAGATAGTGTAAACTAAAATAAGGTTCCCTTCCCACTACTTACTCAAATCTATACTATCTCATGGGTAGTTCATTAATTTTAACTGCTTAGAGTCACTTTCTTGCAATATTTCCTATACTTGCAGTATTTACTAGAAATAAATTATCTCTGAATTTGGGTCCATTTTGGATTAGACTCCTGCACCACTTCAGACATCTAAATTTTCTGTCAAAGTCTAAACTAGTTGCCTAAACACATTTGCTAATCAGTGCAGGTAAACGGGCATCTCTAACTGATGATTTATCACAACAATCTAAATATCTTTTTTAGAACTGGATTAAGCACTTCTGGAGGCCTCTGCTTCTCCTAAGCTATGGGTAGCTGCCTCCCCATAGTATCAGAGCCACAACAGGGGCCAATCCATAAATGGAGTTTCCTTTTGATGAAAAATTTTTACAAATAAAAATGTGTTTTTATTCTAAATCATGGAGAAAGGTCAAAATGTCTTCAATTTTCACAGAATGGAAGCTCCAGGAAATATAGAATCAGAAATACTGAACTGTTTTGATCATGTCAAATTGTCACACTTTCCTAATGTCAAAATATCTCAGAAAGTTAAAAGCATTTCAATAGCACTGGAAAAATATAAAATATTAATATGAAGTATAATAGAGATGAACAATACAGTCTGTCAAAGTGAAAACAGCTCCATATGAGATATAGCATTCCCAATATAGCAAGTATATTAAGTTAAAGAACCATTTCATAGCAAAAAGTTTTTCCCTACTACATATTCTGAAGAACAGAGAGCATCCATTCCAACAGCTGCTTGAAAATTTAATCAAAATTAAAAAAAAAAAAAAAAAAAAACAAAAAACACCAAAACATAAACAAAACTGTATATCCAAGTGCAAAATTTCCTCATTCCTCTTTTAAATGTTTTGATTATAGCTCACAGAAAGGCTTTTCATGTGCTGTCTTTCCACCCAGTTTTTGCTGAATGATACTATCTCAGTTAAACTCCATTTGGTACAAGTTTCAGCTCTAAGTACTTTGACAAGCTGTGGCAATACTTTTGCATCTGCCATCCCTATAAGCAGGATATCACACTCTGTTAGGAAGCAGGATTATTTTAAGAAGTGAGTAGTACAAGACTTCCAGTGGTCTAAGTGCTTCCAACTTTAGAAAATGTAAAGTGCAGACCAACAGGTTCCTCCTTTACAGCTGGCCTGAAGCAGCAGTGAGAGGGCTCTCCGCAAAAATTTGGCTTGTTAATCGCACTGCAATGCCAAGAAGACGTACATTCCTTGCTTCTTTAGACTTTGTTTAAATGCATGTTATCTGAACTTTTGACCAATCCATCAGGTTTTTCTTCTGATTTTAATGGTTACCATTAATGATAAATGTTTGTATAATAAACATTATTGCAACAAGAAAATTGAGACCTCCATGGTTAACTCTTTTTCAAACTAGATTTAAGTCTTGATGTGATGGAATTTTATGCTTTGTGTGTATTATTAAAGGTCTATAGTATGGAATTTCCAGCCAAAGACTCCCTATGTGACCTTACTTTTTAACTGAATTTCTGTACCTGATTAACCAAAGAATCTGAATTAGCTTTTTTACTTTTCATCCTTATATTCATCCTATTTTATTCTCCCCACCCCACAACTCTTCTATAGAATGGATGGTTCTGTCTATGACAGGCAAAAGAGGACAGGTCAGGAAGGAAGGGTATAATTCAAATATAAAGTCACAAGTTAAAAATGAGGCTGAAATATAAAAGAATCCTAGAGAAAATATATTTAAGAAAATTAATAAATTAACTCTGCTTTTATGCATTACCCTAAAATGTAAGGGCTACAGCTGCCACTACTCAATTCTGTAAGATAAATGGCAATAAAACGTCAATTTTTTATCAGTGATGACAAGGTTGTTAACAGTAAATGAGGGATTGGTGGTCCAGCAAACAGCACAGCTGTACTCGTGGACCTCTGGGGTGATATACTGGCTATTGGATGTTGTTTAATTGGCATTCTCTGTGCAGTTGGGAAAACCATAAAAATGTAGTCTCCAAATTGCAACTAATACCTCCTGAGTTATTCTCTCATGGAGACCATACATGGCCTCTGACTTCACAGGAGAGCTCGTGTAATGTTTCAGTAAAAAATTACATTGGAGGAAAAGGGTAAGACAAAGGTAACAGCTGCCACTTTGAACTGAAGTCAGACCAGCCAAGCTGGGAGACAGGGCTATGAGCATCTCTCATTATCCTTGAACACACATTAATGGACCCCATATGTGCCCAGTCCGCATGTTTCCCTGTGCAGAGCCCTGTAGGTCTCCAATGTGGAGGGGAGTATCTGGAAAGTCAGAGCAACCAGCCCAGCATGCAAAACTGTTTTCAAGCAGCTCTGATGAAAAACAGGTGTTCTATGCAAGAAGGCACTTGGTATGAGAAATTTCATTAAAGAGAAAGTGTTACACATAAAATGGAGGTGAAACAGTCTGAAATACTTCACACATGTGAAAACCATGAGATGTTGCCTTTGATGAGGACATCGTTCCCAAGCTACCAGGACATGAAGCTACATGCACTGACAGGGAAAAAGAGTATTTATTAATTGTACCAGAAAAAACTCCACAAACTTTACACCTTCCAGCTGTATGCCGTGTTTTATCCAGTTTTACATGGTGAATGGATAAAACAACAATGGAACCATCCAACTTAGCTACTACCTAAATGCCATGTTCTCATCCTGTGTATAAGTAATGGATATTAAATACTCATCTCAGTAGGGATGAAGTCTGCATTCCCAGGTGTAAGAATAATTCTCTCTTTGGCCCTATATCTCTTACATTAACTGTATTATTTTGAAATTAAATTTCTACTGTAGATCTGGGGAATGTCTTAGATGACCCTGAGCTTGTCCTTTTCTTTCAGCTACATCAGAAGTTCTTATAGGAGACATTTCCTTTTCCCGCTAAGCTTTTCTTCCATTATTAGTCTTAGACCACTACAGTTACAAGAGCACTACCACTAGTTTCAATTATTTCAGACAGCATGAAACAGCTTTCATGGGACTGAGAAAGCCTTTACACAGAATAGCCTATAGTCTGGCCATTATGATGTTCTTCTGGGACACGGAGGAGTGGTTTGAATCCTATTAAGTAGAGGAGACAACTGAATCTGCCTTTCTTGAAACCTGGGTGAGTATACTTTAATTGTGACTTGTTGGATAAAAGGTTAGGGGAGGATCACCACTGGCTTCTCTAGATGCATTTTGTGAGAAATGAATAATAGCTTCCTACACAGTAGAGCTTCAGCTTTGTGAGTTCCCCGGGCACTAAAGTTGTAAGTACTGGAGGACAGCCCAAGCCCACCTTTGTTCATAACAGTTCCTGCTGGCTAGTTTAAGTAACTCAGAACAGTTTGCAAATCTTATTATTTGACAGTTATGTCCCCAGAAGCACTGTACCGAAACTAGGTACCAGACTCAGGGCAATGATCTAAACATTTAGTCACTGAACAACTAACTAGGAAGCCTGAGACTGACGTTTTCAGAAATTTTGAGTTTTGCATAATTTTCTGATAACCCCGCAAATTCAGTATCCTACTTAAGTAATGTAACTGCTGTTCTGAAACATGTCCCACATGCTCTTTGGGATCTAATACTGATACCTCAGAGCTTTCTGGATTTTTTTAACCTTTTTAGATTTTAGAAGTAGTTGTGTAGTGAATATAGATTCTAATGTGGCTGTATTATATCCCTTACCCTGTAGCATAATGATTACACATACCCAACTGTATTACCCCATTTCGTACCAATCCCTCTAAATTCTGTTAGCATGTTTAGTCTTCTTTTCAAGGTAGAATTGAAGAAAAGCACCCTAGGCCTGGACCAGAAGATATCACATAGACACAGTGACCTTCAAACCCAGAACTCTGGAGGAGCTACAAGGACTATATGTGCTGTGAAGAAGATGAAGATGAGGAAGAAGAGGTCCCAAAGACCCCAAACTCAATTCCTGAAGTGGGGTTTCAGGGGACAGAACTGGGCAGAATCAAGGTGGACAGATCTGGGGTTGGATGGACCTTACTATACAATCATAGAACCACTGTCCGGGTGCGCACGTGTGGTGGGTATTCCTCTAGGCCTACGGTCTCATTAAAGGACCTGCTTCCTTTGTCTTATTATATACACTAAATTAGCCTGGAATCTTTTTCTCCACAGTCTTTTTTGGCAACATACTATTTTGCATTCTGCATATCTTCCTGAGTACAGCAAGTGGAGGTGATTCAGACAATTGAAAACATAGATTTTTCCATCACCATTACAATAAAAGACAACCTTTTTGTTCTCAACACCCTTTAGATATAGGTTTTCAGGTAAATCCAAATCATCTTCTTTACACATATTTTTACTTCAGAGATTCTGTGATAGTAACTGAAAATAAAATTTAATTTACCTGAACCTAAAGCACTTCAGATGGACTTATGGGTCATGTGTACACATTCTATTGTTATATATTGCACAAATCATAACCAGGTAAATAAGCACTCAACAAAAATGCAAAGCTAATAACACCAGCCATATATATGCTTTTTCTCTATCTAGCCATATTTTCCACCATGCTTTAACCATACAAATAGGCAGAGGTTGCATTCAACGTCAGTCACAGACATTAAGGATTCTGTATGCTCCAGTAATAACACCAAACCCTTAAAATAGTCCAGTTATGGAGAAATGCTTTAAAAGGTTTTGCTCCTGTTTTTGCTCAGAGTTGCAGAGAAAACTCTACAGATGCCAGGGTGTAACCATGGAATTCAGCTTTCTGTTTCCTAAAAGGTATCATAGACACATTTCCAATGCTGCTCTTGCTTGATGTTTGAAATGCAATGGAATACATTGAGACATACGTTCTTTAAAAGTCTCATGCTTTCATGCAGCACTAAAACATATCTGACACGCACTGAAATGTCAGTAGCATTATATGAGATGACTTGATATCACAAACCATGGTGCCATAATAGTAAACAACCTTGGAAATGGGAACTGGAGCAGCATACATATCTGAAACCGCAGAATGTCCTTTAGTTGCTCACAGCTAGTTATTTTCTTTGCTGTCATAAAGATGTTCAGCCCAGATGCAAACTCAATTTCTGAATTTACTGATTCTTTTATCTCTCCTACAGTTTTCTATATTAAGTTCCTTTACATTTTTAGGTTGCATGCAGCTATACTTTTTCCACTGGGAGAAAAGACAAAGGGCTTGTAGTTAGACCATTAGCCTGAAGGTGGGTAGACTTTAGTGCCCAATATCACTCTGTCACAGGTCTCTGTGATGAGGGTGGACAGGTCACTCAATTTTTTCTAACTCATTTACAAGTGAAGCTACTGTAAAGTTTGGGAGGTGCTCAGAAAGAACAGCACAAGGGGCCTCTAAATACTATAAAGAAATTTTTATTTCTAGATAGAATAAGGATTTCATTTAGTTCACAATTCCTTTGATGGATGATATGGCCCAAAGCTGTCTATACTGCAAACTAAGAAAGCAAGTGTTTTATAATAACCCCACTGGAAACATTGCACTGCCACCTTACATCTGTTTCAGAACCTACTGGCCAATTACTCATTGTCACGCTGAAACAGTTCAACTAGCAATGGTAAATTAGGGTACATCTCATCTCATAATATGATAGCCACATTGGGAGACTGGGAAATACGCCTTGCATTTAAATAATTTTATTCTATGTTATGTGCATGCTTTTGATGAAAAGCATCTGAATATAGCCAGCAAGGTGTGGCTCCTGGAAATGTTATTTTTCAACATTGAAAAAAGTGGCTTTGTTTTTCTAATAAAACTGTAGGAATACTAGGATTTTCATGCTCTATTTTCCCTGAAACTCTGTCAGAATGCTACATCATTCATATCAGTGGTTAGCAGACTACAGATTTCATCATCTACGGAAAAGAAAAAGCAAAATATTTGTTTTACACAGAATTCTATGAAAACTGTAACTGTCATTTGCAAGAAATTGACAGATTTTGAAATTATAGCCTTAAAAAAAGGGAAAATCAATGACAAAAATTTCTTACAGAATTTGAATTAATCCTCTACATATATCTTCATTGGTGTTTACATATGCATACATATATACCTGTACAGAGCTATAACCGTAATTCTAAGTATAAACATATATGCGACTTTACACGTCATTTTGGGAAGGATTCTTCTGTCACAGTTTTCCTGTCTAGAAGTTTTACATTGAAATCTGATTTAGGCTTTCTGAACAATAGAATGAAGTAGTCATTTCCAAAGGGTGATCCTTTTAAGCTGAATTAAAGTACCCTGCAAAAGAGAACAGATAAAACCATTCTTTGGTTTACCCATTTTCTACAAAAACTACAAAGAGTGCTATACATAACTTTATATCATCTTACTTTAAACAACCAAAATAGTTTAAGATAAATCCTATTTTTTGACTTCTCTAATCACCCCTGAGGGTGCAAGTTTTGGGGCCTCAGGTGCTCAAAGGTGAGCAGCACCAGGGTGGTAGAGGGTCGGGAAAGGTGCCCAGGTGGTGAACCTGGGCTTCCCCCAGGTGCCACACACCACAGGAACATTTCTTCCTGAAAGATCAGGATCTTTGGAGAGCAAAACATTCGATCAGAAAGCTTCCAATCAGTTCTAGTCTTCAACAGCACTTTCTTCCAATAGCTGCAACTCATCCTAGATTGAGTAGATGTTTTGATTGAGCCTTATAGGTACTCTAAACACCACAAACCACCTGGTGACTTCTCCTGGCACACCACATTCTTGGCATGGTCTCTGGCATCACAGTTAATGCAATTGCTTTGAAAACCCGGCTGACCAAAGGACCAACCAAAGTCATTCCCCAGCTTAAAATGCCTATGTGTGAAAAGTTTAGACTGTTCATTGGCTTTTCTGTGTTCAGACAGCAAAGGAACATCTCACACCAGCTTCAGTGGGATTGAGTGATGATACTGAAAAAAGCAAAACTAAACTCAAAGCTAAGCAGTAAATGTGAGAAGAAATAGGTGTTACGGTTAGACATAAGCAAAGGAAGAAAGATGTGATCCTGAATCAACACAGAAATTAATCTAGGTAATTTGTCCAAAAGAGACATCAATATGATTAAGGGAAAGGAAAAACTAAGTCTCTAAAGCTGTAAGGGATGATACCTTTCTCTGAATCAGCAGTTCTTAACATGCTGATAACAGCTGCATTTAGTCTTAATCACTATTGGTTTTAAGTTTAATATTTCTTAGTCTCCTTGACTACCCTCTAGTTCTCTTTATTACTATGCAAAATATATAAATAGCATTCCCAGACAAAAAAAAAAAAAAAAAAAGGGAGCTGAAACATTGATTTTTCAGTTTCCTTTTCCTCTAGTAAAAGGTAATGAGCCAAATTCATCACAGGAATAATTAGTAGAAATTATTCCTATTGTATTGTCAAACCAAGTGACATTTCATTGCTTATCTGGAGGCTTAATGATGATTTCTGGAGATAGTTACTGAGCTTTCAAAGTTATTGTAAATATGCACCAGATTTCTCTGTTTAACCCAAGCCAGAAAATATGTGACTATATAAACATATTTTAAATAGGTCTTAACTTTTGAGCTGTGTTGAATGGAAAAAGAAGTTTTCATTTGTATAATATTTTTTGTTTCCCTTCCTCAAATATTTCTCCTGAAAACTGGATGTAAGAATTAAAGATGAGAGTTTACAAGGGGGCCTTGATGATGTTTATTATCACTATTCGTGAGAATCACTATTCGTGATAATAAACAACTACATGAACAGCAATAGCTAAAGAGAAACAAAAATAAATAGGAAGTATTCAATTTCTCACTTCTAAACTTTTTCTGATTCAGTCACCAGCACCAGACTAAAACAGTGACAGGTAAACGTTACTTCATGGATATCTGTAGCAGAGATGGGGCAGAAATCCTTCAGACAGGACTGATGAAGCCAAGTGTAAAACTCCTGCCACATGTTTAATTCACGTGCAATGCAACTTCCATATGAATCCAACTGCTTTCAGGGCAGTTCTGCACTGTGTCCTATAGATGAACCAGATTACAGACCACTACACATTTTAGACACTTCTAAGGTTAAGTGGTGAGAATATTAATTATCTAAATGTTGGAATTGTGCTCCAAGAGGGACAATTATGTAGGTGAGATAGAGACTGTTAAAAATTGAATTGAAGAAATATGTGTGAAACTGGATAGCAATCACTCAAACTGTGTAGTACTACTGTTTCACTCATTTCCTCAACTATTTCTTTAACATTATTTTTTTTACTTACTGCAGATTTTAAGGCCAGAAAAATGTATATCACCCAATGTCATCTACTGCTTAACCCGTGCCAGAGAAACTTGCAAAAGATATTTCTTAAAGTGGTACCTGATATTATCCTTTTCCTGTGGGAATTTGTGGGAAGATGGCTGCAGGTAAAAACTAGAGGAAACTGAGAAGTTATAATAACTTAAAATGGTATGGAAATTATAGGCTAACATGCAGCTGCTACTCCCTGGATGGAATGCAGCTGGCATGCTTGAAACCTATTCCATGGTGTTCCCCATACACACAATCTGCAGCTGTAAGCACCTGCCAAAGGGGAATGAAATGGAGGGTGGAACAGAGTGGAGACACTGCAGTCAGGCTCTGTGGAAATCCCTGCAGGGAAGGGAACTTGGTGGCACTTTGCAACTGATAATCCACACAGCACCTGTCCATCAAGGGAGATAGAAGAGGATGTTCTGCCGCTGAGCCAAAAACTGTGGTGAAATCTCTCTCCTTGGATGAACCTGATTCATGAAAGCCTAATTGTATTATCAATGCACACCTGCATCCCAAAGTTACCTGCTTCCAAGCTACGAAAACCTCCATATTGGGCATACACTCTATATTTTTTTTGACTCTATTATTTAAAAGCAAAGCAAGACAATTTTACACCAGACAGTAACAAAGATATTTATTACTAGAGTCACTCAAACTCCACCTTAACATAAAGAAATAGTATAAAATAAGTCGAGAATGGGGGAAAAGTTAGGGAAGATTCCATCACAACTGCTGGGATCAGTTGAAGGGCTAAACCTGTCTTCTTCCCCCATGAGGATGTCTATTGGATAAGAACTGTACCCTACATGCAATGAATACTTTTATTGGGATTGGAGCTTGTGTGTTTATACTTTGAATATATTTTTTCAGTCAGATACTATCACTGGCAATCTTTGAACCCTACCCTGTCACAATTTTATATTAATAAAGAGTGTTATTTTGTAAACTGTTGGAGTCCTTCACAGGCTCTGACAGTTGCTTGCAGCAGGTAACACACTCGAATAAAGTGGGAAGACCCACTGACAGGTCACCCTTATGCTGTTGGCTTAGCTCCCTGAAAAGGGCAGTTGAATTGCTCTCCAGTCCAGCAAGACTCTTCGGTAAAGGGTTCCCATAACGGGATGCTGACAGACTGGTCGGGCACAAGGGGCTCAGCTTTCCTGGGGCAGTGACAGACAAATCAAACACTAAGGGTTGAGGAAGTCTCCCCTTCTCACATTACAGAACTGAAATAAAACTTTAGTGTTGCAAGAAATGTTATCAACATCAGTAGGACATCACTATACCTGTCATAAGAATATTGTCAGTTCCAAGTCAGTTTTATCTATCTCTTGTATTATTCTCATTTTAATTTTTATTCTTCTTCTTGGTATGCTATTTTTCTCTGTGCTTTCAAGATCAGTAGTTATATTATTTTTTCTTGTTTTTCATTTGTATCTATCCAGCTTTTTTAAGGCCTTACTTAGTGGCTGTATATTTTGGACTTAAATTGTAAGGCTATTCTGATGAAAAATCTGGCTATGATAGCAAGAATAAAATGCTTTTCAAAATCTCCCCAAGAATGTCAGTGGATCATCACAGTTATGGAACACTCAAGTCAAAAATGTGACATGACATTGTTCAGAAGTAAAAGTTTTCAACACTTTATACGTGTCAAGTTAAAATGTAGAATCATAGAATTGTTTGGGTTGGAAGGGACCTTAAAGATCATATAGTTCCAACCCCCATGATATGGGCAGGGACACCTTCCACTAGATCAGGTTGGTCAGGGCCTCATTCAGCCTGGTCTTGTACACTTCTGGGGCATCTGCAACTTCTCTGAGCAATCTGTTACAGTGTGCCTCACCACCCTCACAGTAAAGAATTTCTTCCTAATATCCAATCTAAATCTACACTCTTTCAGTTTAAAGCCATTTCTTCTTGTCCTATTCATACATGCCCTTTTAAAAAGTTCCTCTCCAGCTCTTTTGTGGGCACCCTTTAGGTGCTTGAAGGCTGCAATAAGAGCCTTCTTTTTAAGCACGCTAAGCAGCGTAACTTTCTCAGCCTCTCTTCATAGGAGAGGTGTTCCATGCATTTGAACATTTTCATGGCCCTCCTCTGGAGTTGCTCCAACAGGTTCATGTGCTTCTTATCTGGGGGCCCCAGAGCTGGATGCAGTACTCCAAGTGGGGTCTCACGGTAGTGGAGCAGAGGGGGAGAATCACTTCCCTCTACTTGTTGGACAATCTTATTTTGATA
The DNA here is from genome assembly GCF_003031625.1 of Empidonax traillii. Classification (NCBI taxonomy): domain Eukaryota; kingdom Metazoa; phylum Chordata; class Aves; order Passeriformes; family Tyrannidae; genus Empidonax; species Empidonax traillii. The sequence continues at coordinate 166,621 of NW_020955705.1, forward strand.
AAGCCCAGAATATGGTTGTTTTTCTGGGTTGCAAGCTCACATTGCTGGGTCATGTCAAGCTTCTTGTCCAACACCCCTAAGTTCTTCTTTCCAAGGCTACTCTCAATCCATTCTCCGCGCAGCCTCTATTTGTACTTAAGATTGCCTTGACCCGGGTGCACCTTGCACTTGTCCACATTAAACTTCATGAGGTTCAGTTCACACAGGCCCACATCTCAAGCATGTCCAGGTCCCTCTGGATGACATCCTTTCCCTTGAGCATGGTGACTGCAGTGCACAGCTTGGTGTCACTGGCCAACTCTCTGAGGGTGCACTCAATCCCATTGTCCATGCTGCCAACAAGTATGTTTAAGCAGCACTGGTCTCAATACTGACCTCTGAGGAAAGCCACTCATCACTGTTCTCTACTTGAACACTGAGCAACTATTTGACAACAACCGTCCAGCCAATTCCTTATCCACCAAGTGGTCCATCTGTCAAATCCATGCTTCTCCAACCTAGAGACAAGGATGTCATCTGGGACACTGTCAAATGCTCTGCACAGGTCATGGAATCACAGAATGGATCATGTTGGAAGGGACTACAGTTAGTCAAATGGTCCAAGCTTCCTGCTTAAGCAAGGTCATCCTAGAGGACATTGCACAGAATTGCATCCAGACAGATCTTGATCTCCATGACTTCTCTGGGCAATCTCTTCCAGTGTGCAGTTACCTGCACAGGAAAGCTATTCCTAGTATTCAGGTGCAATTTCCTGTGCATCAGTTTCTGCCCATTTTCTGATGTCCTATTGCTGGAACCACTGAGAAGAGCCTGACTCCACCCTCCCTTCAGATACCTATATATATTGATGACGTCCACTTTCAGTCATCTCTTCTCGAGGCTGAACAGGCCCAGCTCCCTCAGCATTTCCTCAAAAGAGAGATGCTTCTATCCCTTAATAATCTTCATAGCCCTCAGCTGGACCCACTCCAGGAGCTCAACGTCTCTCTCATATCGAGAAGCCCAGAACTGGACACAGTGCTCCAGATGTAGTCTCACCACAGCTCAGTATAGCAGCAGGATCACCTCCCTTGATCTGCTGGCAATGCCCTTCTAATGCATCCCAGGATAACAATGGCCTTCTTCACCACAAGGGCATATTTCTGGCTCATAGATAACTTGTTGTCCATCAGGAGTCCCAGGTCCTTCTCCACAGAGATGCTTTCCATCAGATCAGCCCCCAGCCTGTCCTGGTGCCCGGGGTTATTCTTCCCTAGGTGTAGGGCAAGAGATTTGCCTTTGTTGAATTTCAGGTAGTACCTCTCTCTCCATCTCTCCAACCTGTCAAGGTTCTTCTGAAGGGCAGCACAGACTTCTGGTGTATTGGCTGCTCCTCCCAGTCAATTGTGTTGTCAGGGAATTTGCTGAGGAGGCATCTGTGCCTTCATATATGTAATTCATGAACAACTTAAACAATATTGATCCCAGTATTGGGGGACATCACTAATGACGGGCCTCCAATTAGACCCTGGGTCACTGATTGCAGTTTTCTAAGATCTGCCATTCAGCCATTTCTCAATCCACTTCACTATCAACTCAGCCAGTTCACACGTCCTGAGTTTGCCTATCAGGATGTTGTGAGGCAGTGTTAAAAGCTTTGCTAAAGTCAACGTAAACAATATCCGTTGCTCTCCCCTCATCAATCCAGGGAGCTGTTTCATTGTAGAAGGCAATCAGGTTGGTCAAGCATGATTAACCTTTAGCAAATCTGTGTTGACTACTCCTGATCCCCTTCTTGTCATCCATGTGGATAGAGATGGCCTCCAGAATGAGACACGTCATCACCTTTCCAGGGATTGAGGTGAGGCTGGCTAGCCAGTAGTTCCATGACTCCTCCTCCTTGCTTTTTTTGAATACTGGGGTGACATTTGCTTTCTTCCAGTCCTCAGACACCTCTCCTGATCATGAGCAGCCTCAGTATGGTGTCCACCAACTCTCTTTCATAGATGCATCCCATCTGGGTCCATGATAAAGGTAAATCACATCAATTAAATTTATTGCAAGAACATGACATTTTTCACTGGCACCAGAAAATGAATATGTTCTAGGGACAGTCCTGGATGAACAATCCATTCAAATACTGGAATCAAGGAAATTTCTAATCATGCTCTTTTAAAATCTGCATCAAGTTGACATATTTACTGTCTACACAGAGTATGGCAAGTGATAAAATACAGCACACAAATAGTCAATAAACTGAGGCCAAGCTTTTGAATTCCTGAATAAAACACTTTACCTCTTTTAGTTTGAATTTAGGAGCTTAAGACAGCACAAGGACATTTTGGTGTGCTTAGCCCACAGACACAGCTAGATGCTTATCATTTGAGAGAAGGCATGCCACTTATGGGAATGATCCTGAAACAGTTCTGTTTATTTTCCTGTTTATGCATTATTCAGATTCCAAACCCCATTTTAGCAAGAAATTAACACCACGTTGGAAAATCATTGAAATGAGGACACCTAGCACTAGGAACTGGGACTTTAACCTGACTCTCTGAAGAGACACAGGGTCTCTGGGTAAAATCAATACCTCTTACACACTCATCCTGTTCATTTCTGAATTAATCCATATTCTCTGCAGGCCACCAGGTGACCATTCTCATCAGGAGGGGGCATCAACTACTTGCAATCTTCTTGATGAAGCCAAAAATGTGATATCATTATATCTCATTTTAGACAAGCTCCTTGCTTTGAGTCTCCTTTTAGGAACAAAAAAGCTGGCAGCTATGGCTCTAGTAAAGCATTAGAACAAGTACAAAGAAATTCACTCACAAAGACATCCAACTCCATTGCTCTTTGCTCCAAACAATCCTATGAAGTCCAGTAAACTGCAATTACAAAATACAGTGCAATGAGGTCAGGTCCTAGCTCTTGTATTTCAATGACCTTTCAAGCTTTGCAAGCAAAATCAACTTGACTCACATGCTCAAGAGTTTACTGTTAACTATAACATTTCATCTCCCTTGCTTCTTCTAATTTTCATTTGATGTGTCTTAAAATGAGAGACAAAGACAAGAACCACTTTAAAACCAGTAATTGTTTCTTGATATGAGACCTACTATCAAATTAGCCTGCAACAGAAAACTTTTATGAGATTTACCCAACGATTAGTTGAAACTTGAAATTGATTTATTTTGCCTTTTGCATTAACCTTCTCCTTTACATTCATGGTTTATTACATATGGCAAGGGCAACTTGATATTTAAACATGGAAAAATGAATATAAAAGACATGTAGGTATATGCCTCATGTTGCTGTAATAAATTGACAAAGACTTCATAAGGATGTTCAGTGCTACCAACAACATAGAATATTTGTAATAGTGTCACAAGGGAAAATGAATTTGATGGCACTGCAGAGGGCAAATATAATTAGTAATAAGCAGGCTTTATTTGGAAAGTTTATGAGATATATGACCTGCAATGCAAAGATATGTGAACTGAAAAGAAATGTTCTTGAGTCTGTGCGGCAGGGTAAAATGAAATCCATTTGTTCTGTCCATTTATCTAAGGTTGTTATAATTAGATTGATGTATTAATATCAATGAGGAAAGCTTCTAGCTCGAATGTGGAAGAATTTCTGTATTTACAGAACCCTGTCATTATTAACAGGGAATTATTTCATTAATAGAATGTTAATTTAAATACACACTGCTTTTAAACAAAAAAATCCTAAGAGCAGAATATGAACAATAATTTCATACATACTAATGCTGGAAGTGTTTTAACAGGAAAAAGCACTTGCTCTCACCAGCAGAAAGCAGAATTTCAGCATAGGATCCATACAGCTGCAGTCCTCGTATTTCTATCAAACAGGTATCTCCAAATATACAAATTCATGAAATCAAAATGTATTTATACTTGATTTCTTCTGAGTACAAAATACGTCCTTCAAATGTCAGCTCCTCCACCTTCTGTTTCCACAAACAACTTCTCAAGAAACCAATAACATAGGTCAAAAAGTAAAATACCAGCTTAATTTTATTTTTCAAGTACTTAGAAGCAATCTTTTTCTCTTTTAAAAAAGTCTCTAAGGGGAAATATTGCTTGTGAACAAATCTGCTCCAACTTTTGTATCTAGAGGGACTGGACTCTGATTTTGGGAGCCAGGAAACCTAGATCGATGCAGGGAAGGCAGTTTCCCTAGTGATGCAAGGGGGACGTGTGAATATGTGCCCCTCAGACTTCTTTGTCTTTTACCACACACATGCATGCACACACAGATAGACAGCCACAGAGGCACCAGTTCATGCTCAAAGCACCATCTGCAGGTGAGAGCACAAGCAGCAGGGGTAGTTGTTAATCCAGCTGAAGTGCTGGTCTCTGGGTGCACTGGTGAGAAGGGAGACTTGGAGAGTCCTGCACTTGAGATTCAGCCCATAAGCTGCCAGCTGGACTAGGTTGCTCCATGATATCAGCAACGCAGGAGCTAAAATACAATCACAAAAGGCATCTCCCATTCCACCAACAGCCTATTCATGCAGAAGCTGAGTACCAAGAAGGAAAAGCACTCTCTTTGAAACGAAAAGAGATTTTTCTCATTTCCTCAAGCATCACTCAGAGGCAGAGCTTCTAAGGTTTCTGAGTATGATGAAGGTTATTGGTACTCACCATACCATTTGCAATTACAAACTGTCACTATTCAGAATTTTTCCCATGTTCCCTTTCCTGGCTGCAGTCTATGATTAACACATGATGTTTTGAGAGAATACCCAGCCTGTACTTACTGTTTTGCTTTCATATTGTTCTCCTTATTTATCGTGCTGTATTCTTGAAATTGCTTTGCTATTTGGGGACTTAGAAAAATCTGGTTCTATGGTGGTATTTTAAAAACAGCTTAGCTAGGCTTTCTGGCACTCTGACAGAGTGAACTCAGACATTTATGTGCTTTCCACTGACCTACTGCCAGTATTCCAGTGCTTATCTTAAAATACCAATAAGGTTGTGGGATCATGTCCTCCCAGCTGACCTGCCAGCAGGCTTGTGCTGGGAACATGTGTGGCATCAAGGCTGCCATCAGGGACATCATGCCACTTAAAAGAAACTCCTAAGGATCTAAACTAATGCTGTAGTGTTTTGGGTGTCCTTAGCACACACCTTACACCATCAGTGTTAATACGTGGAGTCTCCCATTTGTAAACCCATGTCAGGATTCACACACAAAACATAAATTAAGGTACGAAAATAATCATGTTGACAATGGCACAGCTTAGAATTGTGTTAGAGCTCTGAAACTAGGAAACAGATCGAATATTCAGTCACATTTTCAAACAATCTGCTTTCGACCTTGTTTAACTTTGCATGAACATTTGGAAAACTTGTTATGCCATATTTTACTATTTATCAATATTCATGTAAAGCAAGTACTAAGATTTTATGCTCAAATATTTATAGAAAGTGAATTTTATGTTTGTTTTCTATAAACATCAGTATCAGATTCCTGGCTGTCAGCATTAGCGCTGCACCATCAAGAATGAGAAACAATGCCATGTGTTTCGTGCAACAGTCCCAGTTAAACAATACAGACAATACTCCAAAAGAGATTTGTAGAGCACATGAATCATAGAATAACAGAACAAATCTACAGAAACATTCAACTCTATATAGGCTTCCTGTCAATGGAGAAAATGAGGAAAATGTATCAGATTCAATTTAAGTATGAATTATTCAGCCAACTCTTTTTACAGACTTGCCTTTCAGCATTATTATTTTTCATGGTAGACTATACTAACTCACTTTATGCAAGTTAGGAAGCATCTGATCTAATATTTTTATAAATTATTTTACCATAGCGATAGTGCTGAGGACTTCTGTTCTTGTGTTACTAGCAATTACTTAAGGAACACACTTCCCCTGAAGAGGCAGTAAAGAAAGCCAACTAAGAACGAGATGGCAGGAACATTATTGTCTCAATTTTACTGAAGGTAAAAGAAAACCTTTTAAAAATCAACCATTACCATGCTTTTACATAGCATGCCGGTAGGTCTAGAGATCTAACCAAGTCTCCTACTCTTAATTACTAATAAGGTGCATGTGACAGATTCCATTTTCCCATATAGCTACATTTTATTGTAATTTTTAAAGATCAGTTTTATCTTTTCCACAGAAGCTGGTGCTCAGCAACAAATAAAATAGCTTCTTGACATCACAGACATTGAATAAAATTCTTCAAAATGCTGCTGCTTCCTCTGGAGGTCACACTTTTTAAAACAACTGTCCCTGTTTCATGCCAGTACCTATGGGGAATATTTGCTCTCACTTCTGCACCAAGTCAGTTGCTATACACCCTAGTAGGGTTTCAGAGCTCATTTCCAAAGCCAGCTGGATGCATGGTCAGGACCCTTTCCAGGCTGTGGCCACATGGCTTTTTGAGCCCTGCTCATTAGCCTTGCACAGTCAAAAACACCTCGATAACCAGATTCAGCAACACAGTTGATGCACTGCAGCTCACGCAAAGCACTGACTGACCAAAGAGGCTTCAGAAGAGTGATATAGAATAGCAAAACCAGTACTGAATGGGAACAGAGAAGCAGGAATTAGAGACACCAAGTCTGTACTCTCATTTGGGTTTTTGTTTTCAAAAGCAAAATCTGGTGTAATTTCCATGTTGCCTCATCAGCAGCTTCACTGAGATTCTGTTTAAAATTTCCATTTGCAAAAATACCGTCACAAGTTAAAACCCACCACTGCATGATAGTCTTGCCACAGTCACTTTATCTCAGCTAGATGGTTATGATTTTGGACAGTATTTTCCACAAGATGTTTCTTGCTCCACATTTGTACTATCCCCAAATCATGTTCAATTTTGACTCTTCAAAAAAGGGTTATTTTAAAATCATAACTCCACACTGATGAAAAACCCTACATATTCAATACAGGATCTTAAAATCTTACTATACAACCTTGTAGACTTTTTATTGCTAAGAACATTCTTGTTAAGATCAGGAAGAGGCAGTGACTGGCCCCCTGGATCTATTTGACTTTTACATTATGGGACAGCACTTCTAACTGGAGAGTTATTTTGGTAATATAATCAGAATCCCAATTTACAAGGACCGTGCTGCAGTTAAATGCCTTCTCACACGGTGATTTCCATAGTGTTTGCCTAGTGCTTATTTTTAGATGCTGTCATGGAAGTTATCGCTAGAGACAACATAGGTTCAAAATGTCCCTTGCACTTTAGCAAAAAATAAAGGTTCCCTGGGATTCCCTGCACTGGGATTTTTGCATTTCATTTTTTTTCCAGGAATAAGTGCATTCTCAATCAACCATCTGCAATCAGCCCTGCTGGCATCACATTTGTTAAAGTCACGCTTCTCGTTCCAAACTTCTTCAGTCCCTAAATCTTTGCAAATTCTGACTTTTAAAGAAAGGGTATTTTTTACATGTAACCCAGTTCTTATTCAGGAGTTCATTCTATTTTAATGCACTTCACATTTCTCAAATAAGCTTCTTAATTTTCACCCATAATAAGTATATTATCCAAGTAATGGAACACTCTACTTAAAACTGTTATGCAGTCTGCTGAAATGCAGAAAGATTGTTAGCCATTGCTGAAAGCTGCCTGACAGGAACAAAAATGAAGGGTAGTAAATAATACGGAGATTCAATCAAGTAGAAAGCATTAAACATTCACTGAGCAAATTGGCCACTATTCAACAAATAATTTATTTATCTGCAATTAAATAAAGTGAGAATTAATCATGTTTCCATTGAGCCTGCAAATGTCTTTGGAGGGCCACGGTTGCTGCACCAGTCTCTCAGCTTGCAGGGTGGGAAGGTGAAAGGGAGCTGGTGGGCACGGCTGGAGGCAGCACTGACATATATGTGGGGCTGTAGTCTCCCCCAAGTGTCCTGCACAGGGTTAGGTGCACATCATTTCCATCCAGACTTATCAGGAAAACACAAATCAAACCCCTCAGCATCCCCTCTCCTCCCTGGGAATGATACTGCTTCTCCTATGTACATCCCTGAGAAGCACTGGCTGCTGTGCCTGCTGTGATAATCAGGGCACAGTGGCCTCTGGCCCCTGCACCATGACCTCTTCACAGCTGCTGCCAGCCCTGCCAGCTCAGGGGAAAGTTCGCCCTCCACCTCCAAACCCTTCCCTGTGTTTTTGTTTGCCCTTTTTTTCCTGTTTGTTTTTTCCTCTGCAATCTTTTTAGGATTTCAGTGCTAAGTAGTGGTTGCTTTTAGTCACAAAATGCATTAGTGGTTCTGTACAGATCATAGTGGAAATGATTTTGTAGCAAATGACAGTCATGAGGGAGGCATAAGGAATTATTTTGGGGAAATAACTGTCATAAGGGAGTCACTCATGCTATCGCTCAAGTGTTTTTAGTACTCAAGAGTAGGAAATGTGAGGTAAAAGCTTTTTTTGCATTGGAAGCAATACTATGAGGAACATAAACAGCTACTGAATATATTAAGGCAGGTCATCTATCCTTCTCTCACTATTTACTAGCTACTGTGTTATAAATGCCAATTAATACAATCAGTTCACATGAAGACTTATCTGTTCCACCACTGAAGTCTTTGAGAGGAACACATATAACATGTAAGATTACCTGCTACTACTTCAGATGCTGTAAGACACATTTCCAGCTCCTCCAAAAGATACAGAGAGCCTTGGTGCATGGGGGGTGAGGGAATGTCAAGAAGAAACACTTCCCACTGTCAAACAGTGCTGCTGCTGAAACACTCCAAATGCAAGCTCAGTACTGAAAATGCCACATACACTGGGATTTCCCACCCCTGCTATGTTCCCGAAACCTTAGAGATACCCAAACCTGCTCCCTATTATTTTAAAGGAAGGCTGAGATGTGTTTCAGTGTTTGCAGGAAGGAAATTATTTTACAGGACACACACAGAGCTGAAGAGCCCTCTGTAAAGGCAGCTACCCGTGTACTGTGAGGGACGTGGAATGCTGAGGTCTGAGCTCGCAAATGGGCTGAGAGATGACGAGGAGCATTTCCACCTTGCTGGCATGGAACCAGCCTTTAGACAACCCACTGTTGCAGCACTCAAGCATGGTGGAGAGAACTCAACCTTTTATCAAAGGGGACAGGTATTGTTTCAAAGATAAATGGCTTTGAGAAGAAGGACTCTTCTTTGCAGTCAGTAGACATTTAGTGCTGCCCTGTAAGATGAAATGCTACTTCTTTTCCATGGCTTGCATTCTGGAGCAAAATGTAAAAACAGTTTCCTCCTGAAATGGGTACCTGTTTGGTATTCCCTAAGCGACTGTGAAGTCCTTTTCACAGGACATATTGCTCAGAAAAGATTTATGAAATGTGGCAGGGCAACATCAAGGCCTTAGAACCATTAATTTAAAATGCCTTTCCCCTTCATCCTCCCGTGTAAATTGCTGAGCAATCATGATTTCTTCTTACCTTCTGCTCTCAGTGATACAGCTCGTGTCATGCCAGGATCACAGTTCCATGACATTAATTATACACAGCCAAGATACACTTTTTATTTTGTGCCCCAAATAGAAAATAGTGCAAAGGAGCACAGGAGACACTGGCTGTGCTTAGGGAATTTCATTTCAGCTCTGTACCCTTTTTTGTAAAAAAAAAAGAAAAAAGCCTGTGGCTTGAGAGATCTTTCATTTTGAAAGTAGTATAGGGGTCACTGCTACATTGAGAGCTGCTTACAGTGGAATGCCTTGAAATATAGAATAATAATAATATAAGGAGAAAATTTCTTGGGCCTGCTTACTTTTGTGTAAGGGAAGGTGGATGACATGGCCAAGATAACAATCTGACCCTAACCTACCCCCCTAGGTGCAGTAAAACAGAATCATATAACTCGGATGTAACAGAGTCATCAGGTCAGTGAGGTTGTCTCTTCCTAAGGCAGGCCTGTGGCATCCGGTACATCCTGCAGAGCAAAAAACTTGTATAATTTAACTACAAATCTACATTATCAGGCTTTACCCGTACATCAACAGATGCAAAAAAGATCAAAAAATGTTAGTATAAATTAAATATGCTGTACAGAGAAAGACCTCTACAGGGCAAAATTCAGATGCTCACCCAGAGCAGGATGGATGTGGCATGGAGAGCAGCTAACTGGGCACACAGGCACAGGACTATATAAGTGTTTTCTCTCTCCAGTAATGACCTCTCCAGTCCAAGGGCAGCACCTCCTGAGCAGTCTTCACTGGATCAGCATGGAAACAGTTTTCAAGATCTGCTGTGGTCCCTGAGACAGCTTTGCATAGGATATAGCTTACAAGGAGGTACTGGTATTCATCCAAATGTCTTGAGGACTCTAGGTGGTGGAAAGTCCCCAGCAAAGCTGAAAAAAGCAGTTTAAACATCAAGCACCACAAAGCAGCTACATCTCATCTGCAGCCCCACAGGCTCACAGAAAGGCTCACAGAAAGGCCAGCACCAGTAAGGTCCCTCTGCTTCCACAAACACAACAGAAAGTGACAAAAAGAAAACAGTAACCTGGGATGTTCCCAGAGGACAGGCTACAAGCTCACGCAGCTTGGCAAGATCCTCAAGCACATACCCATCTCTGATGGTGATATTCCATATTTCAGTGCAGGGGAGCTACACAGAGCTGTATATTTCTCTACAGCATCCTTCACTCTGCAGGTGAAGGAGAATGAAATATTTTGACTTCAGCAGCCATGACCATCCAGATAACATCACACTACTTTCATCTTGTCAAAAAAGCCCTGTCAACAAATATCCCAGGCTACTCTGGTAAATGAACAGTGCTGCTTGCAGACAGAACTATATACTTTCTAGATGAAGTTTTAAAAAATAAAAAGAAATCACTGACTTCTCAGCTTTCTAAAATCTGGACAGTTTTGAAGAAATGCCAGTGAATTTTAAATACCTTTCATACAAATATTTCCCAATTATTTTTTCATTATTTATGGATCTTCCTAAGCTTTTGCCTTCCTCTAACATTATAAGCTTAATGAAACTCCTTTATGATTGATTTATGAAAGCAGGTTTAGCATGGCGTTTTATGAATCCGACGTTTCCACACACATGAAATACCAGACACTGACAATACAGTGATTTATTGGTGATCTATATTGTATAAAGAACACCAGAAAGGACCATAATGGTAAAAAAAGGAGTCACACATATCCAAGACCTGATCTATTGAAAAAGCTATTGAAATTTCTTAAAACATGTAGTAGCCCATTCTAATAGATCATCAGAACCAGCCATAAATTTTTTTTATCAGAGGGTTTTTCCTACCTTGCTGCGACATGTTCCTTTAAAGTTTACTGCTAGAAAAAAAAAAAAACCCACAACTTTTTTTCCCTCCAAGAAAAAAACTGAGATAATTTCTCTTAGAAAAATTGGTGTGAGACTCCTAGGTGTGGCCAAAAGGCACAACACACTTTTGCCAAACATCTAGGCTGCTACTGGCTCTGGCTGGGACCAGTGTCTCCATGCCCCCAAAACATCCTGGGCAGGAGCTGAGGGGAGGGACATGAGGGCTGAGGGCCATCAGCACAGGAGCATAGGAGGAGGAGGAGGCAAAACCTGAAGGCAGTGCAGCCTGGGACTGGGACAAACTGAGCACTGCAGCCTTGCCCTGTCAGGAGAGGCAGCAGATCCCAGCATAATTTAGGTCTGCTATAGGGAAGGGTGATTATTTATGATAGAGAAAAGATTCAAATGCAGAGTTTTCAACTGCAGAGTATTCAACCTTAGCTTTTTTTACCTCTGTCTGTGTACTTTATCTCTCATCGAGGCAATAATCAAGAATTCTTCATTTTTTCAAGAGCAACTAGTTATTCTCTACAATCACATATGAGTAATCAAATTTGATATCTAATGAAAACAACAAATACTACTGTGGTATTATGCCAGTTTAGCTATGTCAAGCTATTACTGCATCCTTTATTCCTGGTGTTTCGGGGTTATTTATTAGTGATTTATAGTCTAACTTGTTACAATCCACATGATAAAATTTTCCATGCCTGGGAAAAAAAATTAAAAGAGTGTACATAACATTTATCATAGAAACCATGAGTCCATGAGATCTTTAATGAACTGAAGGCTGTCAAACCAGATATTAAATTTCCCAGTTGCTCAACTAGCACTTGTTTTTTCTGCCATGTTTTTATTTTCCAAGCTCAAAGTATTCATGATCAGTTTTCTTGCCTTGCTGGGCAATCCTAATGTAACAAGTTAGAGACATTCAGACAGTCACTGATCACATTAGAGAATGGCATTTAGACTGTTTTGAAGAAAATCCACAAGCTGATCTTCAACTTTGAGTAAACCTACACCTATAGAATATAAAACAAGAGCATAAAGTATTAAACCAAATAGAAGAACCACTGACTACTGAAGAACAGCTGCCTTACAACAATCAGCAATAGGCTGACTATTGCCCTGCTGGGATACCGTATAGTCCACTGCATCCTGGAAATTTCAGAAAGACCAAGTAACAACTTTGGAGAGCTCAAATGAAAGAAGAACGCAGAGCAGAACAAAAAACAAACAAACAAACAAACCAACCCCACAAAAAAAAAAAAACCCAAAACACCAAAAACAAAACCAAAAAACCAACCAACCAACCAACCAAACAAAAAACATGCAAAAAACCAAAAAACAAACAAACAAAAAAAACCAAACAACAAAAAACCAAGAATTTTGTGGTATTTTGAATACTCAGAGTAAATTAATAGATTTGAGTGCAAAAGAAGTAGTCATAGTAATTTGTCACCTGGTCTCTTTGCATAATTGTAGGCATAACACTGTAATCACAGAGAATCTCTCCAGTTCTTACCTACGGTCCAACACTTGCAATTACATTTCTTTGTATTGGGAGCATATCTTCAGATGAAAATCTAGCACTTTTCCGAGGAAGCTGCACCAGTACTCATCTTCCTTCTTTGAAAGTGCTAAAAATACTTATATTTATAGTTTGAATTTCATGAACCATGTCTTCTAGGTATTGGTTTATTTTGCACTTTTTGCTAGATTAAAAAGCCTTCCATTATCCTTAGAAAAGGTGAATCTACCTGTGTGCACGTTTGTGTGTTTTATCTTCAGACCAAGATAATAGTATTATTTAACAAAATATAGGCATATAGTAAAGCAGAAATTTATTATAATCAGAGCATTTCTCCAAGATCTCCTTTACAAATAATTGGCAAGTGTTTTTCATGGACTGAGCATGATACTCTCATGAAATCCTTTTTTCTTCTGTATGTATTCTCCAAGGGAGGTAAAAAAAAGCAGTTTTTCTCCTGAAAATGCAGAACAAAGAAAGACACTCTTAACTGTGGTAGAACCATGAAAGTGCTCTCCACTCATTATCCTAAGATGAAACACTATCTTATTGTAATTAAAAAGCATGTTCACATAAATAAACCTATTGCAATATTGTTAACTCACAGATTTATTTCATACAAATATGTGAAAGGTTTTTAATGCATGATACTGACAATTTTTGCTTTGGTGTCAAGGAGCAGTATCAAATACAATCTTCAAAAAAGAAGCATGCAAATCACAGTCATTAATGTATTAATTCTTTGCAGTCAGGTTGTGTGCAAAAATAAATCTCATTAATGTGTTGAGGCAATAGGAAGTCATGTTATGCGTGCTGTCTCCAGCACTCTTTAGTTACTGAGCAAAGTAAGAAAATAGACACAAGTGCACAATACTTAGTGTCAGCTAAAATGTTCTATAGAAATTCACTGTTCCTTTTTTTGTACATCAATTGTATTCTTTGTGCCCTATATCTCTTGCAAAATCTAACTATTTGATGTTTAACAGCACACAGCACACCCTACTGACAATCCACTGCTCCCCCTGGAGATACCTCCCATCAAACAGCCGCCAAGCAAGGGAGTGGAACTGTCTGTCTGCCATTGCAGCCTCCTTCTGCAACATCAATCTGCATTCACCTCTATAATACACATAGGCTGCAATTAAACCCACATCTATAAGCAGATAAATTCAACTATACGTTCCAATGTTTTTGGAGTTTATAAACTGAAACCATTTCTACAGCACATGCGGTGTACAGACTCAGTTATCAAGGGTGACCACAGCCCTCAAAAGACATGAACAAAGAACAAATAAACCCTTATTTTAAGAATATCTGCTGCTTTTCCTTCCAGATGAAACTAGAGGCCTGGTTTCATGCCATATATGACAGCATGAAGGGAGTGCTGCAGGGCAGGCCACAAAATACTGCCAATACTTCAAATCTGTTTCATCACGTGCAGTAAATATGAGTGAACCACAGCAACCATCACTAGTTAACCAAAAATAAAATGCCTACCTGCTTGTTCTGCACTATGAGATCATTAACCACTGGTTGTTGCACAGGCTGAGTTTGATCTCTTTATTTTAGCATGCAGATTTAAATGTAATTGATGAGAGAAGACATGGGAGTTTCCCATGATTTATGCTGTATTTCAGACTTACAGATTGGAAGAGAACAAGATTTTAAGAAGAGGATTTACCATCTAAGAAGAATAGCTTCATGCTCAGACAAGTAACCCAGAGTTAAAAACTTGGAAATGAAGCTTAGCTGTGGCAAGGCACCTATATCAGCTAAACAAATTGATTCAATAAACTCACTTTTCTTTCTAGCAATCTAAATTACTCTCCTTCCTGTGTGTCTGAGAAAAAGCCATATAATCAGTGCTTCCCGATTACACAGAAAGTGTCTTTGAGAGCACAGAGGACAACATCCAGACTCCTCATTTGCTGTTTTACCAAATTGCCTCCTCAACAGAAGTGGCAACATACAAAGCCACTCTGCTGCAAAGACAGAATCCTCTCAGCTCCTTTTGTGAGCCTGTGCCTTTGGCAGACAGTAGTTCTGACTTGGGACAGCATCTGCTGACATGACAAGCAAACACTGACCCATGTAGGCATTTCTATTACATCCGGTATGGATATTTTTCTGAGGGAGTTTGCAGCAGCGCAAATCCAGATATCCTGCATCATTCTCAAACTACTGGATTAGCAGTGCTCTCTGAATGGGAAAATGCTGGAAGAAGGCTATGAGTGAAGTTATTGCAGAGAGGTACCTAGAAAGACTGTGGCCTCCTACCACAAAGATCAGCTCTACATCCAGACATGTATTTTCAGGAGGTGCACTGTATCCCAGGCGACAGGAAAAAGGGACAAGTTGGGAACATTCGCCAGTACCTTCCACCTGTGAAATTTCCACGCTTGGCAGATACTGTTCTTCCTTCAAAACTACCTCTTCTTCTCAGCTTAGAACAGCCAGGTTGTTGAAGGAAAGTCCCTCTGTGCAAGCAATGAACTACTTATCTTACATTGAAAAGCAGTTTTAATGAGTTTCCATCTGACTTTTTTAGGTTATTATTCAGGCAGGTATTAAAGATCTAACAAATTGTCAACATTTGCATTAATTGGCATTTATATTACAGTTAAATGCAGATGGCAAGTGCCTGCAGGCTGGTTTCCTTATCTACGTTTGCCATTCCACTATGGCTTTGTAAATCATTATTTTCAAACAGTTGGAGAAACAAAACATTGAAAAAGTGTTTCCTGAAGATGGTGTACTTACTTTCCTAAACAAGCTGATTTTGTCAAGGACAAAAGCAATACATTTTTTTTAAATCCTGCACAAATTCACATAAGAATGGTCAGAAAGCGGATACTGTAATCAGCAAAAGCAAAATCCGTAAAGTGAATAAAGTATACTTGAGCAGATTCTGTAGACAGCTACCCACACAGTAGAAACACCAAAATCCCAACTGGCACAAACTGGGAGCAGCAGCATTTCCCATTTGAGCAGCATAAGGGGAACTGGGTAGTCCTGTGGGAGCCTGGTGTCTGAACATAGAAGAATGTTCCAGACCCATGGGAAATTGTAGTTTTGCTGATAGAATGATCATGTAAACTCAAAAGCCTGGAGTAGGCAGAAAGTCAGAAGAGATGATCAAAATAACAGCTCTTCCTTGTCTTGTCACAAAGGGAATCTGGGTAGCCCTGTGATGCACCTGCAGCTCAAGAACACCAACAGCCACACATTCCTACTGCACCAATTCCCAGCTTTTAATTCCTTTTTCTGTTTCAAATATGTGACAATACTGGATATTTTCAGCTAGATGAAAGTTTACCTTTACTAGCAGAACAGATATTTTATGCTCATCAATTTAAATTACTAGATACTTAAAGAAGAAATGTGGTCATCCACAATATCCAAAAGCAGCCAAGTTATTTACCATGTCGTTAGGCCAAACATTGCTATCTTCCACATCTCTTTATTATGTATGCAAAAGCTTCTGATAAACTAGGTGTGGTACAATGGTAGAACATAAATACTTCAGCTAGGAATGCTTAAACCTGAAAAAAATGTGAAATCTTAGGATGTAGATGGTGCAGGTCATATAGTTAGCTGAGTGTAAGTGTTCCCAAGAGTCAGATCTTTACTGATGACCACCAAGTGCTCCTGAAGCTTTTAATTCCCTTGGCCACTCACAGGGGTGCTACCTTTGTGATCCTTCTCTTCCTCAGTGATTTATTACCCTGAAATTCTCTGTCAGGTTTGATTCAAAGTCCACAGTCCTCCAAAGATTATTTTGTAATATATTTATCCATTCCTTGAATGGTAAGTTATACAGCAAAAAGTGGTTTAATTCTGTGTTGGTTCTGGGGAGGTTTTCGTTAGAAATTAAATGAAGTTAAAAACTTCCTTCAACAAGACTGAGACAGCATTTTGATCCCCCTTTTTCATTTCTCAGCTCATTCTCCCCTACTGTTTCGGAATTACTGTTAATTGAAGAGTGCTTGGTACTGCTCACTGAGCTAAAAGACTCATTTATTGCTATTAGCCCAGGAAAGGTGTACTGAAAAGTGTTGTACCTGTGGTATTCATCAAATGCAATTTGTCCATCTTAGAGCTTTATTCTTTCCCTACAAATTCTCTGAGTAACTCTGATTTTTCCCTCAATTTTATCCTAATCACCAACTATTATATTTTATTTCCATCAATATGAGCAGCTAATATTATTTGAAACAGTCTGTCAATAAAGCAGGCCATCTAATTTTGTAGAGTTCATATTTGTATCTTGCCCAAATATAGGTGTAAGTATTCATAGTTAATTAGTGTTTAGAGTCAACTACCAGAGTTCCAGCTCTGAAATACATACATATGTATAACACATATAAAGAGATATGTATACAGATATATATGTATAGATATATACATATATGTGTATGTATATTTGCATTTCCTAATTCTGCAAAGCATTTAAACATCTGCCTTGAGCCTTGGCGCTTTCCCATCTGAAGTCTAGTTCTGTGTGTTTTTTCCAGACGTATTTTTTAGGTGCTAAGGAAATGGGAATAATGTCAAATTGAGATGCTGAAAAACTGGTGGCAAAAACACTATCTCTGACTGAAAATGTAATCTGAGTTTAGTAGAAATCCTCCAGCGAGGTTTCGTCTGTTCCCACAGCCTCAGATTCCACTGCACAAACACTGCACTGAAGCCCTGTTTTCCCAGTCTAGGAAACATCTGTAGATAACTGGAATAACGAACAATGGAGCTATTTCCATCACTTACTGTAGAAGCAAGACAAGATTTAAATTACATTAACAACAACAAAATGTCCAAAAGCTCTTGTGCTCTTGTGAGCAGGCAGGGATGCAAACAGTGTCCTTGGGAACACCAGCTTCACAAGAATGGATTCTGTAGATCAGTGAACTTATCTTTCTGAGCTGATGGAAAATGGTTAAGTGGGAGTATTTCAATCCAGCATGTTTTTCATGAAAAGTATCAGAACAAAACCACAAAAGTTTCATATTGGAAATGCTGCCTAAACATAATGAAGAGTAAAGCTTAGCTGCTAAAGAGAAGTTTAGCTGGTGATCCCTGGTGTAGCTTTGCACAATGATTTCTGTGAGAAACCTGCAGAGCATCTCCACAAGTTAGAGACAGAGCCACATAGGATAAGACGGGCTGGCCAAGAGTGCTGCCTGCAGAAAAGACTACAGAAGTGGTGCAGCTGAGAAGCAGCTCAGCGTTTCTCAGGACACTCATCCTAAACTGAGCTATTGCACATGGCAATTTACAGTTTGAGGCTGAAAAGGTTGATTTTTAAATTTTTTTTTCACCCAAAAGTCATCAACTCCTGAAAAAAATTAATTCCAGTGACTGTAAGGGATGGACATTAGCTTGGAGGTAGTTCTTTCCACAAGAAATAGCCTGATAATCAAAGAATCACATTTCCTATCCCTTCTTTTCTATGTGTCTAAGAGCTGTATGCAAATAGAAATAAAACATGCCCTCACCTCCTGTTTATTCTGGGTTCATAGATAATCTTTCCCTACAGAAACAATGACAATGCTGTACTGTGGAAAGCGAGAAAGGGCAAAATCATTACTTTTCTCATCAATTATATTGCAACACCAGGAATTAAGAAATCTCTTTTTTGTCATTATATTTGAATTGCTAAATACTTATAAAAATTATTTCATTTGATCTCCTTGGGCAGGTCAGATATGCCATATAGATTTTTAAATTAAAATAACTTCTCCATTGTGGACTGTATAAAATGTATGAAACGTAGAATATGATACACTAGAAAACCTTACTAAAAGTGCAAAGTGTGGTAAGAAAGTGTGCTATTAGAGAAAAAAAACGCAATTTAATTGATAACCCATTTCTTGATTTCTTCTATTTAATAAACTAAGACACTATCAGTGACTAAATTCAGGTTAACAAAAGAATTGTTTACTTCTTCTTTGCTGATGAGGTTTGATTGATGCTCTGAGAGACACAATTCACCATCTGAATTTTCTGCACAGGATTATATTGCCAATAGGTCCCTCTAGCAGGAGGCATAGTTTTTGTTTGTTTTCCTCCAAGCTGTTTAAAATTATAAACATATGGAGCAAACATATAACAATATTATGTCAACCCAAACTGGAATGTGAGTTTGTAACAGAATTTTCTTTAAAATAATCTAAACCATCTCTGTGACTCCAGTCTGACTTCAGCTGTAGCTAAAGTAGCTTTTAGATTTGCCTTTCCCTCTTATAAATGAGATCCAGTGAATAAAGAGGTAATATATGCCAATTTCCCCACACAGACACTGACACGCTGCCAAATGCAGCCCAAAGCAAAGCAGGCTGCCTTCCATGGAAATTCACCCACACAAAATAGAATTATGTTTGTTATACTCTCCCTGCAACTGCCATACAATCCTTCTGTTTAATTTGAGAAGACAGGAAGAACATTGTAGTTAAAGGTTTATACTTAAACCCCATGTAATAAAGGAAGCAGCTTCTGTTGGGAGTCCTTCATATTGTAGATGTAACTTACAGAATAAAGGGAGCTGACTTGCTAAAAAAAAAATTAAAAATAGGAAGCAAGTTAAATCTGCCTGATATAGTGGCTCAGCAGAGAGGAGCATAGACTCTACTGAATTATAACTGTCACGGTTGACTTACCAAGGCAGTGTCTAGATTTGGGAAGTAAAGCAGTGGCTAGCACTGGAAGGACTGCATTATGTATTGATGCATCCTTCTCAGCAGTAAAAGTACCTGTTTATTAATCCACCCTGCATTCTTCCTTCCAGCACCTCCATGGTGTGAGATAGTGCAAACATGACAAAAGGTAGAATTAAAGTGCAAAACCAAAATATGTTTTAACTTGTAGTAATGACAACACATTACAATAACAATTGTGCTAAATCTGGTGACAGTTGGGATATTGTGTATCACAACCACCCTGAACTTTAGGGTTGCTGCACAGCTGATTTCTTGTTTGGAGAGTGAAGGCTCTGGCATGCAGTGAGGCTGCAGCAAGGCTGCTCTTTGTTGGGTTCGTGTTCTTCTTCAGGTCTGCTTCCCTCAGCATCTATGATTCTGCATCAGGGAAAATGCTAAGATGCTAGTCAATATTTCTCTGCCTATTTCTCACGAGCTTCTTAACGCCTTTTGGGAATTGCTTTAGGCAATTACTGGGGAGTTTGGATACAATGATGGGCTACCAGCAGATCTGGTTTATACCTGCTGGTGGCCTCTCATATTTTCAGTTAATGACAGAAACAAGATTTCTTCTTATTTGAAAAATAACCTAAAATGACCTAAGCCAAAGTATTGCTCCTTTTAAACTCATTAGACTTTTTTCTAATAACATCAAAGAACACATTAATGTTTTCTGGATTTTTAATAAAATACCCCAAACTAACATGAATTGTCTCGGAAAGAAAATATGTTACGTATTTTAATCAACCCACAGTAATGTCTTTCTTCTGAGTATTTTGGAAGAGCTCAATGAAGAACCATGCAGATGGCTGTTGTGACAGGAAGATGTTTCTGCAACTGCAAATTCTCTGCCCGAGTCCACCTTGTGGTGCATCAGAGGTGGAGGCAGCACCAGCCACAGCCACCAGCACCTCTGGAGAACAGTGATTCCATATATGCCCTAGCTGTTTCCCCTGGTAAATATTAGGTTTTTCATTTTAAATTGACAACAGGCTATTAGGGCCTTGAAAAACAAAACAAAACAAACAAAACTCCCACCAAACCCAAACCAAACCAAAACCTTAGCAGAAAAATAAAGTACAAAATTTTAATGCAGAAACAGACTGGGAGCAAACAAATGCTGCCGTGGCCACGTCAACTTGCATAAAGTGGCCACCAAGCAAGGCAGACACTGAGCATCCCAGATGTGGGACCAGGACCAGCTGCAGCCCACAGATCTTGTTGAGGTCTCTGCCTGTTGGAGTATATTGCCCGCAAGATTCGCCTTCCCCTGGGCTCCTGTAGCACTGCGAAGAAGCTGGGGAACAAGAGAAGAAGAGTGTGGCTTATGGTAAGCTGAAAGTTTCATTTTGAGCAACTGCTGCCATTTAACCCCACTGGAATCATCTAAGTTCCTCCAAGGTGGTTCTGATTTCACTCTCTGCTCCAGCTGCTCCTGAAGTACTACTGGACCCTGGGACAGTGGAGAAGAGCAGAAAAGGGTCTGTGGCCATAGTGTATGATGCAAGAGTGTGCACACAATGTGTATGTTCAAAAGGAGTAAAAAGCACAGGAAAGCCCTATGTCCACCTTCTTCCAGTCAATCTACAGACGGGTGAAAAACAAAGGATATTTTCTAAGATTTGGTTCTTCTTATGGAAGCTTTGCAAAATGAATTGCAGAGATTCTTTCACTGTCTTTGCAAGTGAACAGCGAGGCCTTTACAGTTTTGCTGGCAG
This sequence comes from Empidonax traillii, assembly GCF_003031625.1. NCBI lineage: Eukaryota > Metazoa > Chordata > Aves > Passeriformes > Tyrannidae > Empidonax > Empidonax traillii. Next base: position 187,849 of record NW_020955705.1, read on the forward strand.
GCTTTTTCGTTATTCTTTTCTTCAGTTGTACCTGAGCACAAGCAGCATTAGCAGAAATGCTATTGGTCTAACAGCAGAAATGTTGTTGCTTAACCTCTGCCTGCCCCATTTCCACACAGAGAGGCACGCTGAAGAGACTGATAACTGAAGTTGCCAGCCTCTTGGCCTCCCCATCCTACAGCACCATGGAGACCAGGTGCACGGAGGTTACTGAACAGTAGGAAAGATATTTTTGTCATCTAACTTGAAGCATTTTGTCACCTTCCTCCTCACACAGAAATTGCAGCAGGTAAAAGAAGTGCATTTGTCAAAATAAGGGTAACTTGTTAAGGACTCGAGTGCCTTTTCTATGCAGAGGGTGCCAAATTTTATACCCTGTGACAGATATAAAACACTACTGATTAGCATTTTAAATCTAGGGATCACTTGAAAAAACTTAGCTACACCATACACTATCTTGCAAGCAACTTGATATTTTCAAAACGTTGTGCAGAAGGGCCATGTTCTGTGGAAGGACTCACCTATTACAGTTTGCTAACCTGTAAATTAGTTTCAACTTGTGAAAGAAAATCTTCAAGACATACTCTGTTGATTCAACAAGTATTTTTGCACTACTTTTTTGAATGGTACTTTTATTTACTGTGCATAATTTAACCTATTGGCCAGGGTTATTTTCCATTACTTTATTGCCATGTTTTTCAAAGATAGTTTGGAATGTACCAAAGCTGACATTCATCTGAGATTACTGGAACAAATGTTTTTCTGTTTTATTGCACAGATGTGAGACAATACTCTTCAAACCCAATTTCCTAAAATTAGGGTTCTGTTTTTATGTAACTTGGCTTTTCAGGGATTCATAACTCCACTGATAAATAGGTTTGCAATGCCTTGGAAGAGTCAAGCCATTTTTGTTTAATTTCCTTAATAGTTACTCTTGAATCTAACCTTAGGTGTAGGCTGCGAACATGCTGCCTCACAGAAGATGTCTCAGATTTTCAAATGAGTTCAGGTTTAGCCTAAGTCTACACCACTGTTTAGTGAAAACATTAAGTGTATATTGAATTTCATAGTTATGGAGAAAACAATACCAAGCACTTGTATCTCACCTTCATCAGTTACAGGTTGTAACTGTGACATTACCTTCATTATTTAAATGGAAAACAAAGCTTCTCCCACAAATTTTAAGATTGGACAACTCTATTTCAAACCAACAGATTAAATGACTGAATCAGAAAATTAGAGGGCAGCCAGCACATGTGGCAGCATGTATGGTGCCTCAGGATGCAGGGTGAGTACTTCAAACTGTGCAAGACTCTCATGGGGAGCTCAGAGGGCCATGAGCTGTAGGAAGGGCAGGTGCTTGGGGCTCATGGGACATGCTTTGCTTCCGAATACGAAGCCTCACCTTTTCTGCTGCTGCTCCACTGTCTGCCAGGTTGCACCCCCCTTTCTGGGGCTAAGAATATAAATTACAGGTTGTGAAGGCTGTTTTGATGGTGCCTCATCCTTCATTATTTCCATGATTTTATAAGTGGCTGTCAGTGACAGGGCTACTGTGCTATGAAAAGTTCTGTTCCACAGACAGGACCTCATCAATGAAAGCAACAGTTTCCTCATGATGGTTCTTTCATTCATTGAGATTTCCACATCTACATCAGAAAGTAGACACTTGTTTCCAAAGACACTTGTTTCAGTACACCACACTATAGCTCCCATTGGCTAGGACATTTTATTATTGCAGCTGAAAATCGGTTTTAAATATGAAAAATTGAACCTGACCAATGTTATAATTTCCAGTCATTTGATGCCAAACTTTCACATAGCAGAATAAGTTCCAACAAGAACAACAAATAATCAATGTGAAATAAGATGCTCAAGATGTCCCTGCTCATTGCAGAGAGGTGTGACTAGACCACCTCTCAAGGTCCCTTCCAACCCAAACTATTCTATGATTCTATAGTATACTAATTGAAATGATACAGATTAGTCTGTGTATCTTCCTTTTAGTTCATACCTAGTTTTCCTATCAAAACATAGTGATTATGGGAAGCCAACACAGAGTGGAATTTTATTACATCAAATTATTCAATACAGTAAGGTAAATATTTTCTGGATTTAGTATTATTTGGTTTGGGTTTATATTTTGGCTGGAATTACATGAAGCTTTCTTAATGTTTCTGATATAGCCATTTTAGGCAAATACTTACTAAAAAAAATCCTAGATGACACAAATTAAGGGCTATCCCATGACAGTCACAAGTCATGTTGCAGAGCCCCACTGAAATTTCTTAATGGATGCTTTTTGTATCAAAGAGAAAAATTACTCAATTCTACATTCACAGTGAAGGAGAAAACAAAAAGCACCTAATCATAGTATAACTGAGTTAAATTGGAAGAAAAAACAGCTTTCAAAACACAGGAAAAACTCCATTATTTCATTTTTTTCTCCCTCGGTGCTGTTACACTTTCTCCTCTAATCTATCCTGTAGTTTTTCTAATTGGAAACATTTGTAAGCCAGTATCTGGCATGTGTGTAGGTAGAAAATATTTAATTTGAAAAGTGAAAAATCCAGCCTTGATCCAATTGAACCTTGCAGCAAAAGCTGGTATAATTCACAGTAAAGACAAATGGGTTTATTTTGGTTCTTTAGTCTCTACTCCTACAATTCCAGCAGCCCAGCAGGACCTGTGTTTCCCAGGGACCAGAGCTGACTTCCACATGCAGACAAAAATATCAGAAGATTTGCTGAGAAAGAAATCTTCCTCCAGCCTGTCTGTTGGCCAGTGTAACATGAGGTTTTCTAAAATATGTAAGATCATCTACTATAATTTTATGTGTATTTTTACACATCAAAATATCTTTGCCTTCTTGACCTCTGTGGTATATTACGTTTTGCTCTTTAAATAACCTTTTACTGTTATTCTTCTCTTCCCTTTCTGTACTCCCTTGCCAGTTTAGCAGGGACTTGATTTACCTTCTCTTTTCCATTCAATATTTGTCTTTCTTCACACATCACAAGTGTCACAGCATCTACTCTTCATTGTATTTGATCAAGTTAGGTCACATATACATAGTGAAGTCCCTGAAACACACAGGCACTGCAAGATGAATTAAGGAGTCACACAAGCTCTTAAAATCATATTTTATGAAACCAGCTGAAAAGCCAGTGGGTAATAAAAGGCAGTCAAACCGCAAGTTCTGCAGAAAGTGAGTGTTATGAGGTACCAGGTTGACCACTGTTTATTGCCTGCCAGCTAAACAAAATGGGATGCAACTTGTTATTTGCTAGCTTTTCTGCCAGTCTGGTATGATGCAATTCACATTTCAGGTGGTGAGGCTGTGATCTCCTTTGACTGTAAAATTCCCTTTGCTCTCACTGAATCTGTCCCTCTTCACCTCACAACCAAAAAATGCAATATTTTGAGCCCAAAAGACCAAAATCTCTTTGAGCAAAAAGGAAAACTCAGCAACAACAAACACCACACTCACACTTAATGGAAAGTTTACCATTATTCAAAGATTAAAATGTATGCCAAAATTAAATACACTCAGAAATGTTTGACAAAATGTAGCTATCCTCCCACAGCATGAACCAGAGCTTCCAAATGTAACACAACGGGGCAAGATGGAATTGACAGCTACTGATGACAATTGCAATCCTACTCACAAAATTCAACACAAAGAGGAAATTTAGCTCTCGGGAATAGGTGCTATTTATCATTTGCTTGCAGTTCCCCAGCTGATCAACTCCCAGCTGTATACCAACTAAACATCAGGGGATTAACTCAGCTTTGAAACAGAGTAATCAGTCTATTTGGTCTTTGCTGCCTCTCACATCATCACAATTCCTTAGAAATACATGGTATTATTTCACTATTCCACCAACAAACTCCAAAAATGGTGGTTAAGCCAAACATTGGAAAGACCATGAAAAAAACCCTCTTGAATAACAAGCACATAAGCAGCACCTTCTCTACTTTGTAATGAACTGACTAAAAACTGTTTAATAGCATCCTGTTAGAGACTAGAAGCATTGCTGTCATTGTTCATTATACACATACTAGTTAATTATATCTTAATGTGCGACTCAAAACACAAAGAAATTTCTTAGACTGAATTGTCATTGACTGAAGTAGTCAACATTGCTATGAACCACTTGTATGATGGGGAATTAGCCTAGCCAGTGAAAAAATATCCTCATTTCCTGGTGTTCATCTGCTTTCACTAAGATACTGGCTGGTTTTCCATAGGGGTAAATGCTTCAGCCAGAGTTGTATTTTATATACATTTCCTAATGTGATAATGTAATATATTGACAGTGGTTCAGAGAGAGAAGTCCAGTTCTCTGCCACTTACAGGTGACACCAACTTCTATAGGATGAAAGTATCAACTACGTATCAGCAGTCAGTGTAGGTTTACAGAGCTTCAGGTCACTGGACGTAGGTGGACTCTGATTGTACAGACATTCATTTACACACACAGAGACCTCGGCCAGGCATCTTAGAGCTCCTCCATCCTTGGACACGGTACAGACACTCCAGTTCTGTTCCTGACACAGCATAGTAAACCTATGGCCATCTCAATCATAGTCCACTTGAATGCTAGTGAAAAAGAAAATGGAAAGCAGACACACAAGCAGGGGACAAAGGAGGACAATCTTATATGGATTTCTTCCATGTGTAAGTGCCAACTGCTGCAGCATGGAGATATTAGGATTCTTCTGCAGAAAAATAGCTGTCAAGATGTCTCTTATTTTCCATTCTTTACCTGTAAATACAGGTTTGGGGCTTATTTGTTTGTTTGCTTCTCTTACACACGCTGCCACTCTGTCATGCACTGACAGTCTTGCCCCAAAAGTTAATTAAATGTTCAATATATATTACAGCTTCCTTCCATTAGTATTCATTTGTAGAAGCCTGGGTCATCTAACCCATTAAGTTCAGATACATGTAATTTGTTCTAAATGTATGCTCATTATTTGCTATGAAAATATGAAAGAGATTTCTACACAAGCCAATTTCATTTCTTGCATAGTCAAATAGGTAGTACAAACAGAATCTGTTCTATTTTTGAATCTTTGCATCATGAGGGTTAGGGTTCCAGGCACATGTGTTGCTACAATACAATCTAAAACTCTGTATCACCAGCAGATGATTCAAAAGGACACATTTAATTGTCAGCTGTGAAATATGTGCCAAGTGTTGCTTTAAAAATAATTTCTGAGGCAAGATGATTCTCATCTTTAAACTTACTTCCAACTCAAAATTTCAGTAATATTTTGTTGAACAATGATAAATACTTTATTAAATACAGTAATTTATCTTTTGCTATAAAATTGCAGGCAGTTGTTTCAAGATTAAAATATTTTAGTAATAATAAAAATTTAAAAATGGAAGGTATACATAATTGCTATTTTGAGAATCAGACAGAAACATTATTCCAGGGAAGCAAAGTATTTCTTCTCACCTACCTTATGCTCTATCTCAATTCAATAATTCCCTAGAAGTGAACTCTGGCTAACAGTCCCTTGCCAAGAATAAATCAATGAATCTCCTTAATTAACCAGTAATGCCCATTGTAATTTAAGGCTTCTACATCTGCATATTTTAGACAGCAACTGCCAAAAAATTAATGTTCTTGTCCTTACCACCAGCCTCATTCAGAAAAAGAGATGCATGCTAAACTGAATTTCTCCATCCCTTCCTTCACTTCACTATCCCAGGTGGTCAAGGCAGTCCTGCCAAAATTTTTCACACCAGAGTTGCACAGCTCATTAGTCTTCTACTTTTATAGAATGAACATCAACAGCATAATATGAATGATGGACCCAGAAACAGTTTTCTTGTTATATGAGTCCCAAGTTTCCATACTTGCCAAGCAAGTTCAGGACAATGAATATACAAAGCTCAGTGTAATTTTAGTCATTACTTTGGACAGCAGAGATGAGTGAAGAGTACATTGCTCAGCATATTTTTTTTTCTTTTCCGAAAAAGAAGGAGCTGTAGCATTTTTATGTAGGATAAGAACATTTCTATGGTCTGAATATACCAATCCTTCCATTTACAGCTGTCTGAACTGTAAATTTCAATGGAAAATCGCTTTGGCAGGTGCAGAAGTAAAAAGTTTCGAACTGTCAAAAAAACTCCCACAAATTTGAAGTTAAGCAGATAGTTACAAATACTTCTTGGAATTTCTTTTTGGCTATAAGTTCAGTGGTCATAGAGGTACCACAATGACAGTTTTGAATTTTAGACCCCTCTGTGCCTGAAGACAAGTGTGACTGAAATAGCCCTATCCAGTTGAATTTCCGGACCAGAAGAAAAACTGAACAGATTTTCCAACACCTGTTTCTGAAACTCTGTGAATCCATTACATACTTTTATTTATTTATTTATTCCTGAATGCATAAAAATTCACTACGCAGGAAAAATGAATTCAGAATAAAAGGACATCTTTCTATTTTAAGCATTAAGAAGTCATCAGATCCTCTAAGGCCTTCTTAGAGATTGGTGTTTCTGGGTTTTCATCTAAGGTACAGATCTAGAACAGGGCCCATAAGATGAATGAACACACAGCAGCTCTCCCAAAAATACTTCAGTCTGAAGTGGCTGAACTGAGACACACTCATGTAGTGACTGGATTGCTGGAGAACATGGCCTGCTTCAAGCTACCCCTGACATACCACATAGGATGAGATGTGGAAGGGTGTTTATGAGAGAAAAAAAAGTTGGCTGGAGAGGAGCAGGATGCTGCATGGTCTCCTTTATCTGCTATGTAAAAACCGCGCCTCCTACAACAGGAACTCTTTCCCATCTGCTTTCTTTGCTCTGTGATTACACCTGTGAGCAACCAGAATTTATGAGTTCACATAGGTCAAACTAAAGGCTAAAATTTTCCATACCAAGAAAATGGCAGGAGAGGAGTCAAGTGAAAGGTCAGGTCAAAGGCTGTGAGAAGTTAAATACAAATGAGTCAATAGCCCACACGTGGACATATCCAAACAATAAAATGCTTCTGCACTGTAAAATCCTCACTAAATTTTTCAGTTATCTGACTGAAACATTTTAGGTCCATTAACATGATTCCTCTAATAGTGCAGACATGCTTTTTATGCAGAGATGCCTCTGGAGATTTGATAACTGGAGGAATATTCCTCTCTATCAGGAGAACTGTCAGAGGAAATTACTCTAATACATGTGCACAGAGCTCCTCCAGAAGAGGAAGGCTGCTCCCTTATGGGGAGATGAATGGAGCCTCAAGGATGATGTAGGCTTTAGTTACTGCCTTTCGTTTCTTGCTTGAAGCACTTTTAGATTGTGTTAGGAGACTTTAAGCACTTGAAGTAAATGAGAGCTTCCATTTACTTTTCTGGTAATTTAATGTTTGGCAAACTGGAAAATATACAGATTAATAGATCTGCCAGGCTCAGAAACATCTGGTTTAACAAATTAATGAGTCTGCATGAAAAAGAGGAAAAACTGCAATGCCATGACAAGCTTTTCTTTCCTGACAGGTTACATACACATTAGCTGGGTGTCCTGTCCCTCCTCTCCAGTGAGGGTTCAGAGGTTCAGCAATGCAAGCAAGAGGATTTCTATTGACATCAGCGATTTCTGTGGTCTTTGAGTAGATGCTAAGGACTTACCCTGCTCTAGTAAAATGCTGGGAAAACATTCCATTGATTTTAATGACAGTTAAGTCATTTCACACCTAAAAAAGAGGTTAAAAAAATAAATGTGAAGCAAAAATACTTTGAGAAAAGGTGTGATATGTAACTTTGTGTGAATAAATTGTCCTGACGCTGGCCCAAGGAGATCAAAATACCTTTTAGAAAATTCTGTTTCTTTTGAAGTGAAGACAAAAACAGTCCACCAATGCCTTTTATATCTCCAACATGCAATACAGGTCTGTAAAAGCGGAAAGCAAGACCCAGAAAGGCTGTAATGGTTTTCCTGCTGAAGTTTCTCAGGAGAACTGATAGATGCTGGTACAGAGGAAACTTGGAGGACCCTGGGCAAGAACATTGTGATGAACTGTGGACCTGCTGTATCTCTTACACAAATGCACTTTCCTCGTGTTGGTGGGGTGCCCATTTTCCTCCCTCCTCTGTGGCACTAGCTCCTCTGTCTCATAAGTTTTCAGGCAGCTGCCTCAGTCTGAGAGGGGCAGCAGGCCTGTCCCAGCTCTGTCAGGCACACAGGGCAGCAGCTGCTTGCTGCACTGAAGCAGAAGCTCCGAGGAGTGCTCAGCCCAGACACGTTCCCACCACCACACAGCTGTAGAGGTGTCTCTGATGTCACTTAACCCACTGCTACACAGTTATGCACTTAGGAGAAGCAGGTGAAGAGTCTGAGGCTGGATCAAACCTCCCCTTTCCAAGCCCCATTGTGATGGCAGCAGGCACTGCTGAGAAGGCTGTGTCTGTCATAGCAGAGGAGGTGCAGGAGGAGCATTACACGGGTCTTAGATTGGCACAGGGGGACAATTTGCAACCTGTTGTCATCTTCTAAACCACTTAATAAGATGCTTTGGTGTATGATACAAATGTTTTTTAATCACAGCAGCACATCTCTCCAACCTATTCTTTGGAATCGTTGACGTGTTTAAATATTTATTATAAAATAATATGACATTTCAATGCGATAAACACAGCATTTATCTCATCTAACAGACAAGAAGACAGTTACTCAAGCGTCTCCCAGAGCTATTAAAATTACAAGGTCTAGAAAGAGATCCTCTTTGCCTGCTCCTAAGCTTGCAGGTGGTGGAGAATCAGCAGTTCACCACTGTGGGAGCAGAAGTGGATCTAGTCTGCTCTAATCCCACCACCTTCAGTTCAAGTTCCAAACTACCAGAAATATTGGGAAAGATTACTCTACTTATCACTGGTGACTGAAAATTACTTTTAGAAACAGAGGATGTCTTTAGTGACCTCGGGGGAAAAAAAAAAAAAAAAAAAAAGAAGAGAGAAATCTGATGTGCAGGTTAAGCCTGCACTGTGCAGAGATAGCCCAAGGCAGTGTCTGCACTTTATCAGCTTCCACTGACTCAGTATGTTTATTTTTTAATCTGTTTATTTTACAGTAGTTGAGGTATTTGTTATAAAAGCAGCATTTTTATATCAAAATGTTAATTTCTGTACATAGGAACTGAGCTTTAAATTACATAAATAAAAAGAAGAGACTAAGCACCCCGAGAAAGACAAAGCCAAGAGATACATAGAGGTCAACAGACTGCATTTGTGCAACGATTACCCATCTCCACAGTGTCCAGGAAAGCAACAGCTTAAGACCTCCATGCCCACACAGGCAAGTGACTACAGGGGTGAAATGAAAACATGATGTCCAAATTTCATGATACAAATGGCAATCAAGCCAGATTGAATTTTAGAGATGCAAAGGGAGATGCAACAATATAATTTAAAACCCAAGAAAAATAAACTTTATTGGGTCACATAAATATCAGAGCAGATTGATTGCTGGGAAACTAGAATATTAACAAGCCAAGCAAGTTCATTGTCTGCTCTAAACAGACATAACTGCAGGTCAGCATACAAATTCCTTCCATTACATATACAGTCCCAGACAGTTGCAGGATATTGCATACTGCATAGAATAGTAGCAAAGTCATGGTCATGCAGAAGAAATGAACAAAAAACACCCTCTAGATTTTAACTCTGGCTGGAACCTTCAGAGTACTCCTGAGAAGTGACTATAGAGCATTACCAATTCGAAGTAATGCAACCATACAAGCTCCAGCTCACCACCTAAGTTAGTTTGTGTCCAAAGTCTTTCCACTGGCTAATTATCCCATTAGGAGCCAATGGAAGAGTGAATGACTAAGCAATAGCTCCAAGATTTGGTCTATGCAGCAGGAGAATGGGTAAGTGAAAAACAGCAATCAAAACCTCCAATGAAAGAACAGAACCATAAGGTGTTTATTGGGGTTTCTTTTCTGTTGCTATTGGTTATTTCTGGTACCTTGTAATTTTCTGAAAACAGTGTGAAGAAAAAAATTTTAGCACCATTCTTAGACAGCTCAAAGAGAAAACAGCATTAGCAGCAATTTCATGTGAGATCCTATTTCAGCCTTGGACTGAATCAGTGAATGGATAACAATCCCATGTGTTTTTTTCTTGTCTCTTACAAAGATAACTCTGTATATCCTAACAGTCTGAGACTTTCCAGTCACTAAAAGTCATTAATAACTGAAGAATAGCATACATTTTTTGTGTGTTTATCAAAGCTACTACCAGCATTTCCATTCTGCCAGGTGAGAAAATGTTGAAAGATAAATAATTAAATTAATCCATTAATTTATGTATTATGTATGGGAGGTAGAATTATAATGGCATTCACATTTCCCAGCAGGATACAATCTTTGCAGTTTACATTGCAAGTACACATTTTTTTCCTTGCAGTCATAATTCATCTCAAGACTTCTGCCTTCTGACTAATGGGGACAGCATCTTTATTCCCTTTCCTGCTGTCACCACTCAGCCTTGGAAGGATTGGAAGTGCTCTGCAATCCTCACTGCCCAAGTAATCCAGCTTTTACCTGGACCTCATGTCTTTATGGTACACATGGGACTCAAAGTGCTTTAAACCCTGCTCAGCCTGCATAGTGCTGCTGTAGCTCAAGCCAGATCCTGTAACTTTGAAGCAAACCAAAAGCAAATTCAACAAAGGCCAGAAAAAAAATGCCGCCTTATTATTTTTAAACTATTCAGGAAAGAAATCTCAAAACAATTTTTCCTTTTCTTCATGTAAACCCTGATCTTTTTTTATATCTCTTTGCTAAAAAGTGACCTGGAAGCCTGGACAATGTGTTTATAGGATGATCTCACCAACATTCCTTTGCTTTCCTTTAAAGTACAGTGCTGATGGCACATGCCCAGCAACCTCTTCTGGACTAGACACCCCTTGTATGATTGGCATAGCTAATTCTGTTATTTGTTGTGTTATTAACTTTTAAGAATTCCTCAATTTTGAGAACTTGATGAATAATACCAAGTAAAATACAATATGTTGAAAGTCCTATGTTCTTTACAGTACCAGAAGTTTTCAGAAATAAAAGAAAATAAAATATATATTTTACATCAACAGAACATTTTCCAGAATAAGCTTCCAGGTCTAATTAGGAAGGCTCTCCTGCCCTTCACGCAAGGAAGGGCAGTAAATATCCTGCTGGTAAGGAGTTCCTGAAGTCACAAGGACAGCAATAATAGCAACAGCATTAGGGTCCCACAAAGCAGTAGGAGCCAGCATTCATTGATTTCAGGAGCAATAAGGCTCATTGATTTTACTGCTTGACACAACTAAAAGGAAAATTCTCTTCAAGGAAGATATGTCATGTGTATTCCTTGAATGGGGAGCCCCCGGTGGTCCAGGGGAAAATTCACTGCACTGTCACTGCAGAGACCCGGGTTCGATTCCCGGTC
>NW_020955705.1:199696-258810 GCF_003031625.1 Empidonax traillii
ATTCCTTGAATACATTAACAAAAGAGGCCCTTTGAAAGTGTAGCAATATACTACAATAGGCAAAGAAAATTTGACATTTTGAGGATGGATGGTGCTGAAGTTTCTGAGACATAACCAAGGATGAGTGCAGCCTCTCAGGACACTTCTCACCATGATCACAAATTCCATCTGCCTTCTTTCTCAGGTGGTTTCAGTGCCTCTACTTGGTACTGGGAAAGGAAAGGCAGAGTAGATGGCAGGGTAGTTTTGCAAAAGGGCAAACAGGAGTCATCATCTCACAGTCTTTTGGATTTTCTGTATCTCATCTAATAAGTAGTTCAAACAAGAACAATATCAGTTCCTGTATTGGCTATGAAAGAAAGCATTTGAAAATCTACTCTAGGACTGTCTTTATTTAAAGACAACATTGCCAGAGAAGTGGGACCTTAGATGGAAAAGAGAGCCCTCTTTATGCTAAAATTACGAGACTTCAAACTTATAACAAGGAGGAAAAGTGTAGATCATTTCCACTAACATTAAAATAATGTCCAAGTGCATTACTGTGACCGTTCTCCTCTTTGCTTATCAGTCTGCAAACTCCTTTTCTCCTAGAGGTAACATAAACTGACTGGAAACCAAATAACAAGTACCTTTCCATTGTTTTCTTTATCCTGCTGTAATTCAAAGAGTAAAGCATTTCTTGGGTATGCTATCCTACTGCTCTATTAACTAAGAATCTTAAAATATAAACAGAATTAACAGATTACCGTGTTCAATATTCTTGGCAATTATGGATTCTTGGCATTTTCCCTCTTAAGAAATTCAAGAAAGAAGTAACGAAATTATATTTCTTGTTCAAAGGCTCTCAAGTCTATTCTTTAATCAGGAATTGAACACAGAAGGTATTGAATAAAGGAGGTAAAAACAAAATAATTTGTTTCTGGTTGAACAACAAATATTTTGATTAGCTGATAATTTTAAAATACATCTAGTTCAAAAGAAAAATTTTGCTCTACCCAAAACAGTGCATTTTTTATATCTGCACTTCCTAGTGCACTTCAATATTATTAAGCAGTTACTTTTGCAGTATAAACTATTTCTTAGTAATAAAATTCAAACATTTAATTTAGAAAATACATTTACAAAATATTTGGGGCATTCAAATAAAAGCAATTTGCAAAAACGTACATTTCAAAAATATTTCACCTGGCCCAAATCTGAATACCTAGAAAAAAGGAGTCTAGCTATGTTCACTCTACACAGTCCCTTGCATTTACTCCAGGAGTCAATCTTGAAAGACTGAAAATGAAATGAACCAGAATAGGGTGGCTTCCTCTTTTTTACATGCTACACTGCAGAATGAAGAGACAACAACTAGAGACCATAAATTGTCATCATTATTTCTTCAGAACAGAGAAAAAAAGAGATTTACCTTTTCATTGGATAATGTGACCACAAAAGAGAAACTTCTAAGATAATTTTCTTAAGAGCTTTTCAACATTATTTGGTAACCTTAGAAGCTGAAAATCATCTTTGGCAATAACACACTGCAAAAGAACCTGGAGCTATCTTAGTTCTCACTTTATAACCAAAGTGGATTATTCTTACAGGCGAAAAGCTTTTAGCCTAAGAGTTTAGAAGCCTGTTATATCTTCACATAAATCTTACCAATACTTAATTTGCTTGACATGGATAAAGTATATCAAAATTAGTAAACACTATCCACAGAGTACCCATAAAAAACAAGTGTCTTTTTAGCAAAAGCATGTATGAATCTGAATTTCAGTTCAATTTCAAATATTCTGTTTCTGAAGTGACTGGAAATATTGGTCAAGATATGTGAAATTAACCAATAACACTGATGAACGTTGAGGGTGGACTCCCTCATAACACAGATGACTGAGACACATACTGGAAAATAAAACATTAAAGCTGGAAAAACTTAAACTCACCTGTGTCTGCTTCTATAAAAGAATAGCACTGCAAATAAACAGTCACACTGGTCAGTGTAGACAACACTTCCAAATAGCAGTAAGGCATTAAAAAACACTAGGTTGAGATATAAAAGGACCGTAGCTCACACTGCCTCCCAAGTAAAAATGCCCATAATTGAATATGAAACATGGAATAGGGTCCAAGAAACTCTCCCCCACTCAAACTTCTCATAGCAGGGTAAAAATGCTCTGAACTGAAAGAAGAGGAAATATGTGATAATGTTACCAACTCACTGAAGAGTAAGAGGAAACATCTCCTAAACTCATCCAACACTGGTACCAACCAGAAGAGAAATCTTAAAACCAACATGGGCTGAAAGACTATTCATTAGCAGACAAGTCTCACTTATCTACCATGAACCTAACATGTCTGCTGAAAGGACGCTTCGTGGCCCTTATCTTCACCATCAGTATATGCAATGCAGAATCAAAACTGGACCCACACAGACCCAGGCTTACCAGCTTCCAAAACATCGCATGATTCATCAAAAACACTTAAGATGAAACTGGTTTGGGGGAAAACTATTCTCAATACCTGATACACCCATCCCCCAGCATTTCTTCCAGGACCTACATACCTTGTCTTTGGCATTCAAGTATCTGAGCTAGCACTGAGCATGGGGTCACAGGATCAAAAAATTGCTGTGGCTACTAAGTGAGTGAACTGACACATCCCCTCTGTGTGCCTTACAACTCTGAAAACCCTATGCCCTCCCAGCCTTGCTCCTGCTTTTAAATTGTGTATTTCACAAACTTAGCATGACTGAGCTTGGTGACTGACCTTCCATCGTCCTTGCCCCATGAACAGGAATAAAAGAAAATCCCAACACTGTCTGTGAGAGTGGCTGAGGTGCAAGGAAAGAGAGGTAGTTGCCTGCCAGCTGTCTTACAGAGGGTTTTGGAACCAAAAACTACTTGGTATAAACTGCTGGTGAGAGATCACCTGTAAATATAACACGCTCGCACTCTAAACAAGAAAATGCTAGAGCCATAATAGTATTAATTCCCATGTTAGAGGAATGAGCTGTATGCCTTCACCTAACAGGTAAGAGGGGGTGGGCACAATTCCAATGTGAATATACTCACAAATGAGCAGCTTTTCAGGTGGTCTTCAACATTGTGTTTCCTTCTTTCTTCAACTCAAAAATGAAATATACACCCAATGCAAATTGCAGGGAAAAATGTACCATTAGGAGTTACAGATTTCCAAAACACTTTGACAAAGAAAACAGTTTTCTAAATTATAGAGATAAGCTGTGATCTCTATTTGCACAAAAACATGAAAATTCCTACCATGTGATTCAAACACTACTAGCACTTTAGCATAATTACCATGCCTGCTTAAAAATCACCCATGGAGAAATGGATGAGACCTTAAAATACAGTGTAACACAAAATGCATCTTATGAACTGTACAGCTTTTAAAGTGCTCTTTAAATCCAAGAGGTGGTATGATTTAAGGTATATTCTCAATTTCTTCTCATTATAGACTACACCTTCAACCCCAAATACTGGGATGTCATTAGCCCTCACACTTTATGATTCATGACCTGGTAGAAGATTTCATTCTGCACGTCTGCATTAGAGTTTTCATTAGGTCCAGGAGTGCACTTTTGAAACAGATTTCCTGGTCACTGAATGAGCTTTAGTTCATGTTTTAGTCTTAAAGCACATGAACATGAAGACACTCCAGGAGTGCCTGCATTGTACTCCTGTAGTAGATGAACACGACCACTGGACAAGATTTTGGTTTTCTTTCTATAAAATTCCTGAAATTTTTGTAGTGTGGATATTGTGTCTGTAGCACCAGGAGTTTTACTCTACTAATCCACTTCCATTGGTTTCACTACCTGCTCACACAGACACAGTGTCTAGAGGTGCAAATGTCAGGTTAAACCCTTAAATTCCAGAGGAAACTAATGATCTATTAGAAAGTAGGATTCATCTTCACAGAAGGACCTGAAGGTAGCCTTAAGCAAGATCTGACCTTGCGTCGTTTGGCTCTCAAATCTTCACGACACAATGTTCCCACTTTCTATTCTTTTTCTCTGGCAGCAGCTGCCTTCTACCAAGAGAATAAGTGGCCGGAATGAGAGGTGGTTTTGGAAACCAGGACTGGATGCACTTGAGGAATTAGAGACTCAGAGTGGGATGAAACTCCAAGTTTATATACTTGCATCTTCTTTCCCAATATATTAAACTGACCACACATTCCAGTTCTCACCAATAGATTTAAAAAATGTCTTTTATTCCCAAATCCTCATCTTTGTTTCAACTATAGTCATAATTTAAATGTTCTTCTCTTGTCTGTGCTGCAAGCTGTAGTACAGAACCCAAAAGCAAGAAGCAGAGGTCTCATTTCTGCATGGCTTTAGGGAAATTCCCAGTTAAGATAATGTACAGTTAAAAGAGAGATTAAATGAAAATGGATCTAGTTTGGCTTTGATAATAATACATGCATTCGGGAAGGAATTACTGAGAAATAAAATTTACAACTGCAAAGGCATTAGATTTTTTTTTTAATGTTATGTACAGACGGCAAATATGTCATCAAACACATACGTCTGCATTCAGCAACTTTGAGTTCTTCAGATAAAGGGCAGCAAGGTACTTGTTGGTTAAACAGTGACTGCAGTGTTCTGACGATATTGAAACAAAATCACCCACATATATCATTCTGTGAAAAAAACAGTAAGTGATAAAATAATGGCATAGGTACTGGGACTAAGACTGAAAAGCACCAGACACCAACCAAAACTGAATTATGCAAAAAGGATGACACAGGGCGTAGTTCATAATCACTGGAAGGGATTGACTTCTCTTGGCATTAAGACACATTGAACTAAATCAGACTAAAACATGAAATTAATGTATTCACATTTGAAAAGGAAAAAAGAATCTAAATGCGCCCCAAAACGTTTCTCCCATTACTCTACTACTGAGAAAAAAGAACAAGATTGAATCATTGTCAATGATGGCTTTGAAGGTTTTTCTTTAGGCCAGAGTAGGGAAATGCAATACAATAGAAACAAGATAGTACTTTACAAGTGATCCCAGAGTTCTTACTCTGTCCTGACTACAACAGGGAAGAACAAAGGAGGGAAAGTGTCAGCAGAAGGGAAGGTTGAGGAGAAGTGTGTAGAGATGTTGGTTAGAGAGCAGTGTCCTTAAGAAGGTGTTTTATTTAGGTTGCAAAAAGCAATATGAAACCCTAATTTTAAAATCAAGTTAAACAACTAAAATACAAATTTTCTGAACTTTTCTAATAGAAATGGTCATAAATGGCCTATTTTGCAAATAACCTTCAATGTTAAGCCTTTCTTGCCATAGTTTATCAAGCAGACGCTATCAAATTGATTGTATTAAACTAAGTAATAACCTCATTTATCTAAGTTTCCATGTCTTTATTTATCTTGTTACAATGGATTTTTTACTTATCTTGCACCTTTGAAATTACAGATTATCTTAATAAATTTTCTAATATTTAATATTAGTTTAATTTTCCTTCCTAATACTAAAATTATTATTTTCTCACAAAATAATGTTGTTCATGGCAGAAAATGTGAACCACAACTGCAACTACAGCATGAATGACAATTTAATCTATTTACAAGGTCTGTGCATTCCCAGACTTTTTAATAAATGCATTTCAGTTAAGGTGAAATAAACTTTCAAGAAACAGTTTTTACTACAATGAAATTCCCACATTTTATTTGCCACTAGACAGTCAGTGAGAAATTGAACAACAATAATATAATCCTAAGCACAAAGTGAAAACAAAAATTGATACCTTGGTATAATGACAGTTCAATATGTGAGCATTGTAAAGACATATGATGTTTAAGTGCTATTGAAATGTTTCTTCTGTCAATCAAGCTACCTTGACAAGTAACAAATTCTCAAAGTGGTAATCAACCAATATCCCAGTAATTGTTTACTTCATCCAACTAGTTGAACTTGGTTCAGGAAACAAAAGCTTTTCTTGAATGATGCTAGCACAGCTGGTGAAATATTAAGCATCTACCCTTAAAAAGATTTCCTTATTTGGGGAAGACTTCATCATCAAAGAATAAAAAATTGTGAGCTGTATGAAGTGCTCTATGAAATGCTTGCTATAGAGAATGATACACTAAATACCAGAAAAAAAATGCATGCTTCTGGCAAGAGAATAGAGGCCTGTAATTTCTGGGAAAATGGGGGGAAATTATCAAAATAATATTAGATGAAATTTTAGCCCTTTCTCAATCCCAAAATTCAGTTTAAACTACCTTACTCTAGCTAATGCACAGACAAGGTTCTATAGTTTAATATAATTTCATAAATCTTTTTCAGGGGGCTGAATCTCAAAGGTTTTGCTGGCAGAAGAATCAACATTCAATAATAAGCAGTTTCTTGACAAAACATAATGGAATTACATCAGTCAATGAAAATACATTTAAAACTTGTGCAGTGCACTGAAAATAATCTTAAAATAAAAAATATTAAATAATTAATTTTATAAATATGTTCATGCTCTTGATTATAAGGCAGTTCTAACATAACACGGGAAGACTTTTCTTTTTTAACACATTTAAAAATGCATTCTTCTCAAATCTGATCCTAGAGACAAATATCTCTTCAACTTTCAAGTGATACCAGGAATGCAAAGTCCATATTTGACATACTACTGGAACATAAGCAGCTTCTGCTCCTGTACCACAGAGGTACTGTGCCTCCAGGATTGTCTTAAATGTATAGATTACTCTTAATCTCTGAGGTATTCAGTTCACAGATACATAGAAACTATTTGCCCCCTTCATGGCTGTAGAGCAGCTATTTAGTGTACTTGCTGAGCACCACATCATTCCTGCAGACATCTCTGATATCTGCATATGCATTAAGGTGCAGTGGCTTTAATTAAAGTTAAATTCTTCAATGTCTTTCTCCAACTCAGGTTGTTAGCTATTTATCTTAGAATTCATGTGAATAAATTGTTTCAATCAAAATCAAATTCTGTAACTTAAGTGTGTAAACTGGACCTTCAGAAGGGCAATGGCATGAAAACGACGCCTTAGGGGAAAAAGTACAAAATTATATCACTGTATATTCAATCACTTTAATGAATTTACAGCTCAGATGCAGGAAATAACAAGAGATGAAAGAGAATATAAAAAGCAAAACAATATTGCAGTGTGGTATTATTGAGGAAAAATGTTTAACTATAATGCATGACGTAGAAATGAAAAATAAAGAGAGACTTATGACAAGAACCTTTGATGTTTGACCTTATTATGTGTTTTTCTAGGGAAAAGGATTTGTAGAAGAGGATTAAAACTTCCTACCCTTTAATTGACTGAGATATGATATGAGAGACAGTGGACAACTATTAAGTTATATGAGAAAAAAAATAGCAAATTGACTTACAGTAAAAAATAGATGGAGTACCAGAGGAACAGTTGTCCTGGTCCTAAAGCCTTATGAGAAGTGACTGTGGGGATCATAATCTAAAATGATTACACTGACGCAAAAAAGAAACATTATTGGAAGGTACAAGGCACTGACCCATGCCTGCCTCAGTCATGTGGGAAGCAGCTCTGTATCCCTTGACATTCTCAGGAACATATTATAATATAATAAAATATAATACAGTAACACACTTGGACAAAGTATTTTCCAAGCCATGGACCAGTCTCAGATGAGAAATACTGCAGGTCAACAAGTAGAACAGCACATCTGAGCATCTGCTCCTCTAATCTGATGCGTTTCAGTGTGTGGTGGTAGAGCTGTCTTGGGAGGCTTCCTGGAGCTTCAAGGGGACTGGACCCCCTGAGGGAAATGCAGAAGTATCAGAAATGAAAGTGAAAGGCAGCTGGAAACCCATGAGCATAAGGACACACTGAAGCAGCAGGGAGGCTTGCATGCCACTAATAGTATGAATTCATAGGACAGAAGAACTTTGGTGGGACCAAGTGCAAAGTCAGGACAGAAGAATATAGTAGATTAGCAAAAGATCAGAAATTAAATACAATAAATAATGATGCAATAAGGAGAAGAACACATGGGAACTCATGGTAAGTCTGAGACTATGGGTAATGCAGAAGAGCAGACTAAAATGAGTTGATAGGCAAACCATAAGACTGATTTAAAACTGCTGCTAGGAAACCTAGAGTAATGAGTGCCATAGTATCCCTCAACTTAGAAAAGATTAGCAATTATGTTAATAATTAATTGGTTCTGTCTCACTAACCTGCCCACCACTGTCTCTGCTATACTCAGCCATCTCAAGCAGCATGCTGCCGTACAGACCCAACTGGACATACAGTGTGGCACAAAACCTCTGGTCAGTACCAGTATGTTCTACAGCCATTTCTGCAAGGATATGGTGAATATCTCTATCTGTTTAATGCTAGATAAAGCACCAATCCTTCCGTGACGTGAGTGAACTTTTCAGTTTTCCTGAACTGCATTAATAATTACTCTTCAATTGTGG
This sequence comes from Empidonax traillii, assembly GCF_003031625.1. Taxonomy (NCBI): domain Eukaryota; kingdom Metazoa; phylum Chordata; class Aves; order Passeriformes; family Tyrannidae; genus Empidonax; species Empidonax traillii. The sequence continues at coordinate 208,139 of NW_020955705.1, forward strand.
TTAGTCAGCCATCTGTCTAACAATTTCAAAAGCATTAACCACATCGCACTTTTTTTGATGTGGAGTAATGTCAAATGCTTTGCTGAAGTCAAGAGATATGTCCCCTTTATTCCTCTTTTCTATGAAGCTTATTATCTCATCAAAGGCAAAAAAGCAAGTTAGCTTGACATGATTTATTTTTATGAATCTATACTGCCTTTCTGCATTAATCTCTTTTAAAAACTTTCAGACTGTCTACTTCATTGTTTGTTCTGGTACTTTAACTACTTCTTCTGACCTGTGCCTTACAAGCTTTAATTTTTTATTCATCTTTCCTAAAGATAAATAATTTTAAATCATGTTCTGCATCACTTCAGATAACCTTTTGATCTTCAAATTGACTGCTGGCCATCTCTTCTACTGTCCAGGTAAAACAGATGGATCAAAGCCAGATTTGAAGGATTTCTGGCCATGCTTCAACTAAATCATCACAACAGAAACCCGTGACATTAGTTTGTCTACCACTGCTACAAAGAGGTATGTTGTCTGCTGATTACTGTACCATGCTGATAGACAGGGTGTCTCGCCACTTGACCAATGATTTCTGACTGTTAAATAACATACTTTTTCCAAGGTTCTCATTCTGATACCACTTATCATTGCTGAGCGAAATTCACTATAAAAAGAGAAATATAATCCAAAAAGGATGTCCAGCAAAGCTCTGTTCTCCCTGGAAAGAGCCTGGAAAATAGGGAGCCACACGTCAACATTTCTTTCACCACAAGCAGTACTGCCCTACTGCAGTTTTCATGCACAAATTGCCTGACACACCCATGGGAGCTCAGGGCTTCGCCCTCTATGTCTTGGGCAAAGCCAAGAGTAACTTTACTATTAAGTTTAGGATTTAGCTTAAGTTGCCAGTGATTTTTGACTTAACACAGTAACTCTTGGACTTCAGGGACTGAAGCCAGGCAGCTGTGGATATTGAGGAGACAGTAAAACCTGATTTGAATATGGGATAAAATTACTGAGGAAAGTCCAAAGATACAACTACATCATCAAAATCTAATGGGAATTCACATTATCTGTCATCTCTGATGTATTATTTGTCAACATGGACAACAGTATGAAAGACATTTATGGTAAGATTTATTTTTACTTGAATGACAGCTAATTTGTCACATAAATTGATCTCTAGAGCTATATGATGTCCAGTATACAAAAGAAATTCAGTGACTCATTTTAGCAAGCTGAAAGAGATGGCACTTTTGGTGAGATTAGTATATTAGTATCAATATTTTTATTATTCAAGGAACAAAAGTCAGAATTAAAAACAACTAAGCTGACATTTCAGCAGTACAGACATATATGAATGTGGAACTGTGGCTGTTTGAGAGGCAGGTCATAGCAAATAAAAGCAGAATGCTACATTTCATATTATTTTCTCACTGGTGGTGGATTCAGGGCTTCAAAAATGAAATAATTGTAATATAAAGACAGATAAAAATCTGTCATCACTTTTGGGTAGGTTTAATTATGAGACTCCCTGTATCATTCTCTACTCCTCAGCATTAAAGAAAGCAAATGAGACCACATGAATGAAAACAATCATACTTCATTTTCTTCATTTTATCACCATTATGTTACTATATTTGTTAACAAATACATTAGCACTAGTTACTAACACAATTAGAGCAATATCTTTATAACATTTATTACCCAAACTCATTCATTCTATCAATCTCATATGATTGATAGAGCAAATTTGGATGACAAATTCCAGAAAAAATTTATCTGACATTTGGAGAATTGCAATGCTTTTCCTTGTAACCTGGCCAAAACTTTGAGCTAAACCACATCATGTGGATTTTAATTTCCTAAAAGCTGGGCAGTTTTAAAGCACACATCTAGATACAGTTACAACACATCCAGTTATGCTTACATGTTGAAGAGACAAAATAGTAATAATACAGTAATATAATACATATAATACAGTAATATAATACATAATACAATAACCAAACCAGTTAGTTTTCAAGTGGTGATGATCTTCAAAAAGCATAGTGCTCTTTGTTTGTGTGAGACATATTTACAAATACATGAGAGGGTCACATCAGGTGACCCATAGCTCCTCTCTGACTGCTACATGGAGGGACATTGAATGCTCTCAAAAAGTTACATTTAGGAACATGTCCTCTCAAGGTTTTTTATGTTCACCATATTATGTTAATTTTAGCATTACAAAGCATTCAAGCATTCCAGAAAACTGATTGTGTTTTCCTGTAGGATGTGTTATTATTCCAGAGATTTTAAACATTTCTTGGTGCATACACATACTGCCAAGGCAGAACATCTGCTGTCACTGTCCACTAAGGAGCTCACTACCTTATCTGAATTTCTTGTGAGCCAAAACAATCCCAGGCAACTACTGTATTGCAACTCCAAACTCAATCTAATAAACTGAGATAAATTCTCCTGCCAATAATTATTAGATTTATCTTGGCAATTGCACAACTTCGGGTCAGCTCAAAGAGAGCTTGCATTAGCCCAGAGAACATTTTATAAACATACTATAAAAAGGTACAATAATTAACAGCTACTTTCCAAGGAAAGACAAGTAACTTTTCCCTCATTGGTCCTTGATGAAAATTGTGTGATGTTTCATTTTTTCTAAACTCAGTTAATTTAACAAAAAGGCAGCTTGATAAATGTTGTCTCTCCCCGTTGAATTTAGCTCAGCTTATTTAAAAATACATTATGCTATTAATTTTGGTGCCACAGCTTGGTTTGTTTCCTCATCCACTAAGTATTTCACTTCAAAAATATTCAAGCAGTCCCTGTGTTCCCTCACACACTGGGTCTCAGATACTTAGAACAGATCAAAGGGAAACCTACAGCTCTAAACCTAAAGTAAATTTTCAGGGTAATATTGTTGCTCTTTTTTTTTTAAACCTATATCTTGTTGATCTGAAGTGCCATCAGAAATCTCAAATTGCTGCAGTATTAGATGAAGCTTTAGAAAAGAAATTCTCTGGTTCCTATATACAGCTCAAAACACAGGAATTTAAAGTACAGTTTTTTTCCAGGAATGTAACTTCCAAATCTTCTGCATAATGGAGGATGTCTCACATTGAAGTAAAAGCTTCAATATAGACTGCATGAATATTTTGTAAGGAGAATCAAAACCTCAAAAAGGGAACTAAGTTATTGAGCATGAAAAATTAACATTCATTTATCAATTTGGGGTTATAGTCCCAAAAATGTGCAATTCAATTGAACAGAACATGTGTTTTTGTGAATAAAATAGGCAGTTACTCATATAATTTTAAGTCTGTAATTAGGAATGATGAACAATTACAGGTCTTGAGCAGAAAAGGTGACCTTGGAAAATGCAAATCTCTGATCATGTTTTTTTTTTCCCACAATTTGATACATTTACAAATAGAGAACCATAGCGTGATTGTAGGTTTCAGATACAAAATTAAATTTCTAGATGAACAAGGGAAAAAACAATCTGGAATTTCCTGCAGCTTTTTTAAAAGGCAATGGGTAAGTGACTGCATAATATTGCATTTGCTGTCAAGATATTGTTTTACAAGAATATTATTCAAATCACTTTTTTACACATCTGGACTTAAGAGGAAATGAAACATACAAATATATTTTTGTTCATTCTTTTGTACAGTGTTTATCACTAACTTGAGACATGAGCATTTAGCAATACCATGACACAATTAATAAGTATCTGTTCTACATGTGGTCTTCTTTTTATGAGCCTATTTGGTCCTGGAATTTGTGTTTTCCTAGTTGTAATTTAACTAATTATTTTAATCCTACATGCTACAATGTTGGTGACTCAACTGGAATTTAAAATGTCCTACATCTAATGTCTTCTCTTTAATTTCTCATTGCACTGAAAAAAAGCTGTTTCATTTGGCCTAATTTTCATGGCTTTTCTTCCTATTATTACTTTTTTTTTTTTTTGCCTGAAATACTAGGTCTCTGTTTTCTATCACAATTTGAAACACTTTCTTTGTACACCCGAATTTGAGTTGTTCTCACTAAGAAATTGCATCACTCAGTGCCTCATTGCACATGTCAGTCACGGGCCATCCAGTGTCACACATAATCAAGGGATGGGATAAGGGAAGTCTGTTAAATATTAATAACCATTCAAATGGGAGTAGCTTGAGACAGTAACATGATCACTTTGTAACTGAGACTAGATTTGTCCAACTTTGACCCCAGTGATTGAAAACCACAAGGTTTAAAATCCCTCTCAAAAGCAGGTGTTTTAGCACAGACATGGAAAAGCAGAGTCCCTGAGATTTGGGGAACCTGTACAGAAAGACAGTACACGCAAGCAAGTGCAGTTGATACCCTCCTTCGTGCCTAGAGTCCTTTTTAAGACCAGCCAGAAGAATAAAACAAAGTGGCAAAACAGATGTGACAACGGGCAATGGTTTTGAACTGAAAGAGGTTAAATTTATATTAGACATAAGGAAGAAATTTTTTACAATGAAGGTAGTGAGGCACTGCAAGAGGGGGCCCAGAGAAGCTGTGGATGTCCCATCCCTGGAAGTGTTCAAGGCCAGACTGGATGGGGCTTTCAGCAACCTTGTCAACTGAAAGATGTCCCTGCCCACGGCAGGGAGGATTAGACCAGATGATCTTTAATTATAGAATCATGGAATGGCTTGGTTTGGAATAGAGCTCAAGGATCACCTAGTTCCAGCACCTCTGTTGTGAGCAGGAACACCTTCCACTAGACCAGGTTGTTCAGAGCCCCGTTCAATCCAGCCTCGAATACTTCCAGGGATGGGGCATCCATGACTTCTCTGGGCAATCTGTTCCAGTGCCTCATTACCCTCACAGTCAAGAATTTCTTCCTAATATCTAATTTAAATCTAGTCTCTTTCAGTTTAAAATCCCTCCCCCATGTCCTATCAGTACATGCTCTTGTAAATAGTCTCTCTCCATTTTTCTTGTAGCCTCCCTTCAAGTACTGGAAGGTTGCAATTAGACCACCCAGAAGACTTCTCTATTCCAGGCTGAACAACCACAATTCTCTCATTCTTTCCTCATAGGAGAAGTTTTCCAGCCTCTAAGCAACTCGGTGGCCCTCCTCTGACTCACTCAATGTCTTTCCTGTCCTAGAGGATCTAAAAATGAATGCAGCACTCCAGATGGGGTCTCACAAGAGCAGGGTAGAGGGGTAGAATCAACTCCCTCTGCTGCTCACCTGCTGCTCACGCTTCTTTTAATGCAGCCCAAGAAACAATTGGCTTTCTGGGCTGCAAGTGCACATTGCCAGCTCATGTCCAGCCTCTCATCTACCAGCACCTCCAAGTTGTTCTCGGCAAGGCTGCTCTTGATCTGTTCATCCCCCAGCCTATACTGATCCTGAGGGTTGCCCCAACCTAGGTGCAGCACCTTGCACTTGGTCTTATTAAACCTCATGAGGTTCCTGTGAGCCCACTTCTTAAGCCTATCTAGGTCCCTCTGGATGGCATTCCAACTTTCAGGTGTGTAAACAGCACCACTCAGCTTGGTGCCATGTGCAAATTTGCTGAGGGTGCACTTGATCCCTTTGTCTATGTCATTAATGATTTAATAAATAATTATTTATAAATAATTAAATAACACTGGTCCCTTGAGGGACACCACTTGTCATTGATGTCCATCAGAACATTGAGACATTGACCACTACCCTGTAGATGCATCTGTCCAAACAGTTTCTTATCCATGTAATAGTCCACTCACTGAATCCATCTCTCTCCAATTTAGATGGAAGGATGTTGTGTGAGTTGACATCAAAGGCTTTACAGAAGTCCAGAAAAATGGTTTCTGGTGAGCCTCTGATGTAGTCACTGCACCACAGAAGGCCACTAGTTTTGTCAGGCAGGACTTGCCCGTGGTGAAGCTGTGCTGGCTGCCTTGGATCACCTCCTTGTCCCATGTGCCTTAGCATTACTTCTTGGAGGATCTGTTCCATGACCTTCCCAGGTACAGAGGTAAGGCAGACAGGTTTGTAGTTCCCAGGGTCCTCCTTTCTATCATTCTTAAAGATGGGTACAATGTTTCCCTTTTTCCAGTCACCTGGGACTTCACCTGACTGCCATGACTTTTCAAATATCATGGAGAGTGGCTTGGCAACTCTATCAGTCAATTCTTTCATAACTGGGATGCATCTCATGAGTTCCTATAGACTTATGTTTGCTCAGGTTCTTCAGATGGTCATGAGCCTGATATTTACTTACAATGTGGGGAACTCTGATCCCTGAGTCCTTATCCTGCTGTCCATCCTGCTGTCCATCCACTTGAGAGGTGTGGGAAGAATCTCCACTGAAGACTAAGGCAAAACAGTTGTTGAGTACCTCAGCCTTCTCCTCACTTCAGTTCACCAGTGCTGTTTGTCAGAGGGGACACACCTTCTTTGACCTTCCTTTATCTGCACCCAAAGATGCCCTTCTTGTTATTCTTTGTATCCCTTGCCAGGTTTAGTTCAGCTTCGCCTTGGCCTTCCTCACCACATCCCTACACAACCAAACTTCATCTCTATACTCTTCCCAAGTCACCTGTCCTAGCTTCAAGTACCCAAGCATTTCCTTCCTTCCCTTTAGTTTGACCAGCAGGTCCCTACTCAGCCATGCTGATCTCTTTATTTCCTTGCCCGATTTCTTGCTCCTGGGGATTGCTGCCTCTTGAGCTCTATGGAGGACTTCCTTAAAAATTGGCCAGCCCTGTTCCAATCCCTTGTGTCTGGGGGGAGTCTCCCAGGGAATCCTATTGGCTAGAAGGCTGCTTTCCTAAAGTTCAGAGATCTAACTTCCCTCCTTAACTGGCCCATATCCCTCAGGACTGCAAACTCCACCAGTGCACAATCTTTAAAAGTCCACTAGAAGCTGTACTCCAGGAGAATTCTTGAGTCTGCACAGAGAAAACTATCCACAAACAAAGCTTAAAGAACACTTATGTGCTCTTCTAAATAACTATGAAATTAAACACCTACTAAAGGTAAGCATGGGCCTACAGCGTTTTCTTAACTAGATCCAGAGTACGGTTAATTGCATATATTTGCTTATATATATCTTTTAAATGAGGAGCTTTCTCATTCTTCTAGCATATGCAGGTTTGAAAGGTTGGTTATATTATAAATTACCATGTTAGCCACCACTTTTTTTCCTTTTGATACTCCAAAAATAGTGTATGACATTCTGTGTAGGAAAACCTAATCTTAAACTCTTAGAATTTCTGTCTGTAACAGGTATAAATGGTGTTTTACAGTATCATATTAAGAACAAAGATATTGTATTCTAAGACAGTCTATGGCTTAAGGTAATTCTTCTTTGAATAGATATATTTAAGTCAGTGAAGAAAAAAGTTTATTCAGCAATAATGTTCATTTAATGAGGTCTACCTCCAAATCTTTTAATCATTAGTGTGCATAATGTCTTGTTTTTCATTGTTTGGGCCATTTAGCAATTTCCTGTGTACTACAGCTGGACCCCTGTCGAATCACTCCACTAGAATACCTAAGATTTTACACTAAAAGCTCATATATCAGACAAATCCTACCTAGAAACAAACATGCTATTGCTGTCTTTTAAAAGAGCATTTCTAATCATGATTTCACTTTAAAATGCAAATATTTACGGCTCCACAGGGGACCTCCTATCCACTCAAGTCACATAAGAAATCCCATTGTAAACTGGCACAATACTTGCTTTTGCTGTGGCTGGTTGACTTCAGCTGTCACTGGTTTGATCAACAATTTCTTAACCTCTAAAAAGAGTTTTCTATTATTGTTTCAGCCAGATCCTAGACCATGAGAACCATAATACGAATTGAAGCATTCTACTGTCAAATGCTTTGTTATTAACTCTTTTGTTGCAAAAGGAACTACATGTGCTCAGAATTTCAAGACACAATAAAAAGCCAAGTTATCAACAGATACTGTTGATAAAACCCCAGAGTTATCTGCAAGCTATATGCAATAACTCAGCTTAAGAACTACTGTGCTGTGGCTGAATAGCAAAAGATCTGGAAAAAATTTTTATATTGACTTTTTTTTTTCATATCTATTCTATACTTGCATAGACGATTAGAAATGAAAGGATTTTAATAACACAAATTAGCATAATATTTATAATTTTTTTTTAGTTTTTCATGCATAAATAATTGAAAACCTATTACTTAAAATATATTCCATATTACCTGCTGTTGAAGACAATACTCAGGAATCAATAACACCAATTTCTTGACAGTATAAGTTCTAATGAAAAAGAAACTTATTACAATGAAGGCAATGAATCTACATGGTATTAATTTCCATTCCAGGAAAATGCAAATAGATATTAAAATAAAACCTCATTTGATCCTTTCTCCTGGGTATTTTTCTCTACTAATGAGTCATTCTAGAGCATACCAAGTGCTGTAGAACATTTTGTTGCTGTGTACACAGTTCAATCCCACAGTCAGAAAATGCCTAAAGCTGGATATAGTATCATTTCTGTTCTGATGAATGGAAGTATTACAATAACAATCATTTTGTGACCACTTGCTTTATCTGTTTGTAATGTTGTTGTCCCTCAATATTATTTTTAACGTAAATAATTCTTTGAGACATAAGACATCATAGCTTTTAGGCTGCGCTAGACCCTTAGGGTATATTCAGAGCCTTCAGAGCTGGGCACTGTGAATCCCCTCACTTGAGGTTATAAGACAAGGATCTGTGAGACATCCTGTAAAAGGGCAGAAAAGCATTCTCCTTTCTGTGTGGAATCTAGACAAGACTGTGGCCACATAGGAACAAGCCAGCCTAGTAAAGCATTTACTCCAGCCATCTGTGGCTTGAGGTTTACATGAGAAGGATGCCTGAAAGGCACAAGGCCTGCAACATCCCTGTAAGTATCTGCTGTCCTCATTCAGGGTTCCCCCACGTTACATGCCCTTCTCTTTTTTGCTGACACAAACATTTGTGAAGCTGTGCTGTGATCAAGAAGTGAATCTTAAATGAACACAAGCCTATAATCCTCACAAAGATGGACACATGATCTGGAGGAAGGACAGGGCAGGTGGATTCTCCAAATCACAATTTCCAGGCTACAGTGCTCTGATAACCTCCCAGAACTACTTAATTATAGTGTAGTCATAAGAGATTCAACAGCATTCCAGTAATCCACTATCTTCTCTGCATAAAGGTCTAGTTATTAGAAAGAAAAAGGTAATTTTAAGTTACACCTCCATTCAAAGCACACTAGGACTCTGTAGGTAGTCAGGGGAAGTTGTTAACAATTAAATCAGATAACAAGCTCCCTGGCTATTTAGGGTAATTTTTAAGATGCTGAATTTTTCTATTAAAAAAATCTCTCACAGTAGGACTCAAAAACTTCATCATGCCACACAATCTACAATTTAACAGGAATTTGGGCATTTAAAGAAACTCTGTAATTTAACATGTTCCATATACATGTATTCCCTATACCTGGAAATGTTCAAGGTCAGGTTGGATGGGGCCTTCAGCAAACTCATCCAGTGGGTGGTACTCTTGCCCATGGTAGTAGGGAAAACTAGATGGTCTTTAAGTTTCCTTCCAACCCAAACCATTCTATGATTCTATGTACATGTGGCAGATCGTTATTCATCACTGTGGGACCATCAGCATCACTCCCCACTCCTTCATTCAAAGATAGTGCTCTGTTCTACAGAATGTTTTTCCTCTAAATGAGTTGTAGTCCTGTAGTAAGCCTATACTCTTGATATTTGACTTTTGCTAGGCAAAGGACTGCTGAAGTTCAGAGGAACGCTCTAAATGAACTGTCTTCAATATCCATGACTGTAGGTGCTGGGCAGGGAACTTGGCTTATATCTCTCCTCTGGCTGCTTCAAATGGCTCTTTTCTCCAGCTCCATTAGACTTCCTTGCAATCCCAGTTCTCTAAAGCTTCCAACCATGAAATCTAGACACAGATTTGAGTAGATACTAGTTTTTTAACTTGCTTATCCATTTCTTTGTTGCACAGATATCCTGGATACTTATTCAAAGTCCAGTCTTCCTGATTTGCAAGCCAAATATGAAAATTCTTTTCCCTCTTCTGGTTCCATACCTCACAGTCTACTTATACCATTAAAGTCACCTAAGGCTGAGCATGCTTTTTAAAAGGCTGTAGTGGTTGTCTTTAATTAATTAGTGGAAATAAATAAATAAATAAAAATTAGTCAACGTGTCAGAATATCTTATTAAATCATCTGCCCTGTTGACAGAAAATGAGCATTACTGCAAGAGTTTAGCCTAAAATTCTAACAAGAGTCGTATGATTTCTGGAATCCCAATGTAACACATGCAGCTTGAAAGCATTAAACATGACGGAGACCATACAAAATGGTCTGAATTACAATCGAGTTATAAAGCAATGAATGGAAGGCCAAATTCTGCTCTCTAAGTCTATACCAGCATTTTTGAGTGCAGTGGCATTGCAGAACTATGGACTGAAACAGAATGGTTTAAAATGTGTCTAAAATAAAGTTTTTACATTTCTATAAGACTAGAGGTTAATCCTTTCTTTCATTTTATATGCAGAAGGCATTCTTAGATAATCTAGAGTGACATTCTGATTTATAAGGGCCATTGAATGATCCTCTGGCTGCTGTCTTCTATACTATAAGTCACTGAGTCCTGACTTAAAAGCATTTCTAAATATACCCCAGGGACGGAATCTAAAATTATTCCAATCATCCACCCAATAGGACATTCCCCACCATGACTCAGTGTGATAAGTTTCACTCTTTCCAAAACTATATGGACAAAATAAACAGTTAAAGAATAATATAAATAAAGTATGACCAAAAGCTATATATCCTCATGGCAGCTGGCATCCTGGTTGTCAGGGTTGCTGGAGACCGTCAGGTTAACTACCATCTTTGGTAACTCCAGCCCATGTACCCTCTGATGTTTTCTCTTCTCCAGAAGAAAAAAGGAGGAGATCCCTGAACATCTTGCCTCCAACAAAGGAAGCAATTCCATGACCAGATGATCAAAGGTGGTTGGTTGCTCTTGGAGAAAAGGAAGAAACTGTCTGTAAAAAGAGACAAGAATAAAACTCAGGTCCAAACTCACCAGAGGGATTCAGAAATGCTACAAAAGTATGAAAGGCAAGTTGAAGAGCTCAAAGAAACCTTCAAAGCCTGGCTAGGACATACAGCTTTCTGATTGCTTATTCATATGAGATACCCCAGAATTTAGAGGTTTGCTCACAAGGGCACTAAACTCAAAAGATTATAACCAGGCAAGCAGTTCAAGCTTAAACATGAACCCTTTCTCCTTGGCAGGTGATGAGCCTAAAAGCAGGCTTAAGGGAGGAATCGAGGCAGAAGAAAGGCACAGCACAGATTTGGGTGAAAGACACCCTGCTGTTTTCACCAAATGTTCAAGGTGGAGCTGAATCTCCCCACAGACACACACACAGAGCTGAGAGCAATTCAAATGCAAGTAAAGTGTTCTGTGGCTCAGCCTGGCACTAGCAGTGTAAAATAAACCAAACAGTCAGTCTGTTATTTCTTCTGAATGCTACAGGTGAACAGTGGCAACCAAGAGAAATTGGATTACACTTTGAAGCTTGTATTAAAGGCAGCCCAATATAGAGTAGATTTCAGGCCCTTCCATGAAAATAAACACAGAACTGGAATCCATGATAATATTAGTGATGATACTATCTACTGTAAATCACAAAATCCTCAAGTAGATAGGACACTTGACAGCTGCTGATGAAATTATCCACCATTACCAACTAACTAGTAAGTGAAGCGTGGAACACAGGCAGGCAACCTCTTCATGTTGTCAAAACAACTTTCTGTGCTTAGTCAGATAATGAATATATTAAAAAACAATATAAAATTATTTATTACTATGAGAGCAGCAGAATCTAAAAAAGGGATAGTTCTGATAGTTCTGAAAAAATCCAGTACACTGTCAGACACCTAGCCATAAACGCAGGTAAGAGGACAAGTAACTCAAGTCAGGTAAAAAGCATCCAACTTTTTAGAATACTTTCGGGAAAAGAGTCTTGACTTATTGTTAAGTAAAATAACAGTAGATTTTTAAATTTTGGTGTCTGACAATGAAGCCTTTTATGATTTCAAATAACAATATGATTTAAAAGAAAGAAAAAAAAAGTAGAAAAGTAAACCTCAGGAAAACCCCAAAAAATTGCAGGTGTCACCATCAAAACTGGTATCACAACTCTGTCCAGCCCAGCTGAGAGGGGAATTGCTGGGGATCTTGCAGATCTCACGTTCAAGAGATTCAATGAATCCACCTGAGACTTCTCATGTCCTCTCTGAAAAATTCAACAAACAGCCCAAAACAGGTATCTGAAGGAACAAATGTAGGTAAGAAAAAAGCAATTAGGGTCATGACAAACTAAGTGGCAAGAAAGCTTCATGTTTTGTGACAATAACAAAAAAAAATCTATCTTTGTTGGCCTCTGCCAAAATGTGGCAAGAGGCAGAGCTCCCTGTCGCAGGTGATAATGGTTTCATCTAAATGAGTAAAACCAAGCCAAAAAGGAAATGTAGTTTGTAATTCAGCACACAAAGTTTTCAACTTTCAACAGTAACAAATAGAAAAACAAACTAATGGTAGAGTTTAGAGTGTGAATTATTGTTTTTTATACTGAAATACTTAGACTGGCTGAATTCCCCATGTCAACAACATAAGAGTTTAAAGCATGACTAATGTGATTATCAATCTAGTTTCAATAAAATTATAATTGCAGAAAACTCCCTTACCTTTGGAGAGAATTCAAAAGTGCTATTTTCCTCATAGACTTCCAAAATTACATCATATCTCCAGCAATGAGAATGTAATGTATTATGGCTGAACAAAAGGCATTTCTTGGAATACAATTATGAGTTGTCTCCAGATAACCTGAGGATCTCTATGTGTTCCAAACCATAAATCCCAGTATTTTCTTAATGGGACAGGATAGTTAAGGACACTTATTTCCACAGTTGACCATTAGGATGAAACCTGTCTCTTCTAGACATAGGATACAGCCAGAAATACCAAAGCTACTGTCAGTATATCAGATAAATTTAGAATGCAGAGCGCAAATAAGGTAGGCAAAGCTGTCACATGTCACCGTGTGTGCACCTTTAGGAACGGGAAGAAATCTGCTCCATCCTTGAACCTTTATGAGGCCCAAACTCAGCAATATTCCACAGGCACATCTTAAAGACAGGAACATCTTGAAGAACAGGTCACTACAAAGGAAATAACATAAAATGCTACAAGATCTATTTGTATTCCTGAAATTTCTTACAATAAAGCAAAGCCAGACACACAAGATGGTGCAGAAGGATCACCAACAATCCAGGTTATAGACATGCAATTTCAATATTGTCAAAGTATCATAGTGTTTCTACTTGCTCATATTTACTCAAACTAACTATAAGTACCTAGAAACACCATCCTTTTGTCTAGCCTGTACTTCATCATCTTGTCTATGGGGATGATAAAAGTCTAACTGAAGTCAAGAAAAAAGGCATCCACTACTCCTCTCTCATTCATCAAGCTAGTCACCTCATCATAGAAGGCTATCAGGTTGGTTAAGCATGATTTGCCCTTCTTAAATCCATGCTCACTGCTCCAAATCACTTTCCCATCTTTCATATATTTGGAAATGGTTTCCAGGATTATTTGCTCCCTCAGCTTCCCAGAGGTCAAGTGAGGTTGACTGTCTTGTAGATCCCAAATCCTTTTGGTTGTCTGTCTTGAACGAGTGACAGTTTCATTCTTTGAGTTCCCAGAAGCCTCCCTCAATCACCATAATTAAGATTATCAGTCCTGTCTCTCCCTAGCAGACCTTGATCCTCAAAAATGATCCCATGGTCATACACCCCATGTATCTGTTGTCAACATAGCAGTTGTGCAGCAGTTGTCAAATTTCGAGATCTCCTGAAGCCTTTGCCCCTCAGCAACATGATCAAGGAGAGACCACCTGTATCGTCCTGCCCTTGAAAATCACCCCAAAGCCACACAGTCATGCTTTCTACACCCCAGATCTCTTCTGGCAGAAAGTGGTGCCACAGTCCTAAGAACAGAAAAGCCTCTGCAGTATTCCACATCCTGGATCTGATTTCCAGTCAAGCAGCAAACTATCTAGACAGCAGATTCAGTTAGCCAACATGGGCCCCCATCCTGCACAGCACAGAATCACTCACAACATTCCTTGCCACTTTCTTCTGATGCCATACAGCTCCCAGCCCCTCATCTGCAACCAGGACACTGAATCTGCTCTGTAGACACAGATCCATGGGCAGCCAGGAACTGCCATCCATTGTCAGAAGTCAGAATCTCCCTCCTGTACACACTCCTGCATCCTTTAGCTGGGTGCTGGGAGCTGTGGTCAAGTCATGGCTCTTCCACTGGTCACTCCCCAGTACCAGCTGCAGGCATCCTCCACACTCTCTATTCAGAAGGCAGCTGTAGCAAGAGCCCCAATCCCACTCTGGTGAGGGACAGCTGGCAGAGCTCCTTAGAGCTCACAGAGCTTTTGCTAAAAGTCAAAGCGTCTTGTAGGTACATTTTGATAAAGGAGTCATCCCTTTTCTTGGCCACAGAATTTACTCCAGGAAAATAAATGCTCAGTGACAGTAAAGAAACCTGCAACAAAGAGTAAATACAATATGTGTAACTTTGTACTGGAAATGTAAAATTTAATTCCAGTATCTTCTTTCCCTTCTTTGTAGTTTGTAGTCTTTGGACTCACTGAAACATTAACCAAAGGCAAACCAAAATGGAGGACTATTTTAGAAGCAGATTATTTTCAAAAGATCACTTAGTCACAAAAGCACCAACAATTATGCCTATGATTAAGTTCATGCACATATGTGGCCTCTAAGGCATGGGACTAATGTGTATTAAATCAAATATGGGCCAAGAGTTTGTGGTGTTGGGAAGCCAGTTTAATGCTCTATCAAAATAACATCAATTTCAACGTAACTTACAATTTTACAGAGAAACAGAAAAATCCATCCTGCAGCTAACAGGTTAATTTTTAGCTAAAGTCTTTCCTAAAATTGTTATAAATGCAATTATTATTTTTTATACCATATGTAAAAGACAGAAGGCTGCAACTAATAAATAGCATTTCTCATTCTATTCTCCAAGCCTCCCAAGGGAAGACTTTGGCCTCTTCAAAGGGACTGAAATCCATTCCAAGACAAAAAGTAAAGAGAAAGCAGTATTTTTCATTTTAAGCTTCCCCATTTTGCATAAGATTTAGCAAAAATAGAACAATCTATTGAACACAGGCAACTAAATACATGATCTCTGACTATGCACTTGTTGTTTTGGGCTTTGCTAAAATGTACATAGAAATTATCCACCAAATAATAAAATAAATTGCTATAAAACCATATATTGTTACATTTATATATTTTTTTCTTCTCAAAATATGAGAATTTTATTAAAATATTTATATTAAAGGGACAATAATTGCAGAAAAATATAATCATATTTCAGAGTCTATTTGAGAATTTTAGTTATGGAAAGGTATCAATAAGAATGACGCAGACCTTTATTTAAAAAGGCTTTTCTTATAAAATATTATCCCTTTGAAAGACTCACTTTTGGTGAGGCATCTACTTTTCCTCATCCTATTATTACATCAGATTTAAACGACTGAAGAAAAAATCCAGCTCTTTCTGCAAATTCTCCAGTAACTTTAGTATCACTGTGTCCTTCCTCCGAGTGCCTCTTTTTATAGTCTGAATGAATTTTCAACATAGATTTTTAATTTGGCTTCCTTCAGGAAGCAAGCTTACACATTCGTATATAATATCACTTTTTGTCTGTTAGCAACAAATTTGAACTCAGAGATCAAGTTTAACAAAAACTGACAATGTGATAAAGGTGCCAAAACTTCCTAGAAGTGCCATGAAAAAAGATATGGAGGTAGAAAAGACCAAAACAGTTTGGCAATAATGTATTGAAATATACACAATTAAAAACAGCATAGACCAGCAGAACCCTAATGTAACAATGCAGTTATAAGTGAATATTTGTATTAACTGAAATCTTAGATTGTATAGGAAGAAATGAGACCACAAGTAAATGAAGCTATTAAAAATGACCATATCTAGACCAGATACACTACAGCAGCCTGAGTCAGATGGTTTAAGTAAAACCACACAGCATCAAAGACAACCTCATTTGTGCCTCTTTCACAAAGAGGTTCTTCCAGCCACTTTCTCCACTGGAGTTTGTGAACAACTTGAAGAAAGCTTGTGTTGTGCTGCAAGGGTCCAAAGGTACCAGGGACAGGGCTCTGCAGGGCACTGCTCCCCCAGGATGTAGCCTGGTTGTCACAGCCACACATCACAGAGTGCAAAAACAGCCCTTAGGGGACTGAGGGGCCTGGACTCAGGGATTGTGTTTCTTTCATCAGCTCACTTTTGACAAAGTGATGATGCTCAGAGACAGTAACACAACTGTAAATTAAAAAAAAACATGGTCACCATCTGGTGTTATTTTGTGGTGTTCTGGTGAGGCAAAGAATATCCTAACACAGTGCAACAGGCTGTCACAATGTTGTGCCTTCCCTTGCTGAGGTGCACATGGGCCTCAAAATTAACATTTCATAAAACCCTCACATCTCCAAATCATTACAAGTATCATGCAATGTTATTCTGCTTGCAGATTTAACATATTATATATGTAAGGCAAACATTCCTAATTCCATGTTAATACAATTTTCTGTCAGGAAATTTCCTGCCCTTCAAAAGTGGCAGTAGTACAACCAAATTATCTCAGATTCGGGTATTTTATACTCAGGAAAATCTAGTATTGAAATGAGAAAAAAAGAGTATGGATACCCAAACAATCATTATTCATCTAGCCTTGGTGTTACAAGTAGAAAGTATATGGGAAAACTGTCTTTAATAGTTTGTTTAATAAATTCTGGAATTAAAATATTTTAATTGAAACTTCGTGATGAAGTGCATATTTTTTCAATATTAACAGTGATTTTTCTGGGACTTGTTAAGGCTGACTCTCATATAAATCTTAAATGCTAAATTTCAAACTCCTGAAACAGCTTCTTATCTTGAGGACTCAGGTGAACTGATCATCCCTTGAATGGGATGTCTTTTTAAGAAAAAGGAACAGATTGGCTTACTTTGGAGGCACTGACATTTTGAGCTAGTTTGATTTGAAGAAGTGAAACACAAGGTGAAAGAGTTTCTTTGTCCCTTTATAGCTGGCTTTCAGACTCAAGGAATGAGAATGTAATTTTTTCACATGGAAATAAAACTTGAAAGCAAAGAGGGTGGACTGAGCCCTGACAGTTGATAGCTTTTCTTTTCATCGACAATGAAGAAAGAGCACCTAGCATTTCACAGCTTATGAACTGATAAATCCTTTTACTTAACTCTGAAATGATAGTTCTCCAATATTTGTACTATTACCTCACAAAGATAAAACAGTTCTTTCATATGTTCCACAATAATAGGAAATTTAAACAGATTTTTAATTATATCATAATGTTAGTTCTTCTTTCATGGACTTGTTCAGAATGGTTTAATTGTTGACTGCTGCTTTTTGTATTTCTTTTCAATTAACTGAAAGACTTGATAGGTAACTTATGGACTGCAAACATGTTATGTACATTCAGTGGTCTGCAGATAGAGAGAAAATATACTTGAATATTTATGTTTGCAAATGGTTAAACTACTGAGCATCAAGCAGGTGAGAAACAGTGCAAAAGATCCAGAAAAAGTAATGAAGAATGGGAAACTATATTACTGTTATTTATTAATTTAGTAAACACAATATAAGTAAACAAGGATTGGATGAATGAGTAGCAGGAGGAAATGTGCCTTAGAGATAAAGAAGCTCATAAAAACTAATTTGAGAAAAAGGATCAAGGTGCAGAGGGTGGACAATGTTAAAAGCTTTGAAAGCTAACAAAACAGAAGCATATCTGGAGAGCAAACAACAAACTAAAGAGGAATGTGTACCCTGGGAAACCACATCTAGATTAGAGTATGCAATTACAGGATTTGCAGCTTGATAAAGCAATTTATTATAGCAGTGGATTAATTTTAAGTCATGGGTGAACCCCAATATTTGAAAAGAGCCAGCTAATTTCTCTGGCAAACTTCTACTCAGACGTTGTAAGTTACAGTTTCACCCACTCGATGATCAGTGCAAGACTAGAAAAGCCCTTGACATAAGTGTTTAGTTATTTTCAATGGATACCATGTAAGGGCATTCCTAAATATATCAAAAAATGAAGACAATATTTATTGTTGCATTAATTGCAATAAATAAACCCAATAATAAATAATATAAATAAAGCAATTACATACTCAATAAACAAACAATTATAAACCTTAAATTTAAAATTTTGAACATAACTTTAACAGCCAAACGGCTAATATCATTTTCAGAAAGAATACTGAAAATATGAAAATAGTACAATACAAAGGCTAAGAAGCCCAGAAGAAAACTGAAGTTCTAGACCAACTTTATTCATGGTGTCTAATTATATGTAAAATATACTCAGTGAATCATGTTCAGCATATAAGCTCAATCATCAATGCATCCAGCTACTCATTTCTCCACCACCTGTTTCATTTAACACAACTGCGCTGTCCTTTCCTTGAATGATAACACACAAAGAATGGCATCTGGACTGATCACACAGTACTTCCTCAAAATCCAGTTTTCCCTCAAGAGGACCATCTGTGAGGTCCAGACCACTCGTATTTACTGTTCAGAGTGGACCAAGACAGATGCATACAAAATTACCTTTATTATAGATGAACAATCATAATTCTATTGATCAAAGCTGCAAACACAGATAGCTCAGAGGCACTTGACTTTTATGATACAAACTTCTTCATTATTTGTTATAGAAATCTGAGAACTTCACCAGCTTGCTCAGGTTAAACTCTTAAGCATACTTCACAAGTTTTAGACGCTAGATTGTTTTCAGATGCTTATTATTTCTTCATTTCACATGGCAAGACTCTGTGCTTCATGTGATCTGATCAACCTCCCCAGTGCCACTCACCAGATGTTTCTGTCTCTCAGTTCTATCTCTCTTCAGAACCCTGATTCAGAGAGGCTCTCGGGAAACAGCCCTTATAAGCAAAGGTGTACAGGAAGGCTGGACATACTTTTGGAAGGAAACCTTAAAAGCACAGGAGCAGGCTGTCCCTATGTGCCAAAAGATGAACTAGCGATGAAGAAGATCATCCTGGCTGGATAGGGAGCTTTCACTGGAACTCAAAAAAGAGTTTATGACCTTTGGAAGAAGGGGCAGAAAACTCAGGAAGAGTACAAGGACGTTTTTAGGTCATGTAGAGAGAAAGTTCGAGAGGTAAAAGCTCTGCTAGAACTCAATTTGACTACTGCTGTGAAAGGTAATAAAAAGTGGTCTTATAAACATGTTAACAACAAAAAGAGGGCCCAGAAAATCTCCATCCTTTCTTGGATGTTGGAGAGCAACACTAACCAAGGATGAAGAAAAGGCAAAAAGGTACTTCTTTGCCTCAGCCTTTAAAAGAAAGACTGGTAGTCCTCAGGGCAACCAGCCCCCTCAGCTTATCGAAAGGGAAAGGGAGCAGAACAGACACTTGGCAATCCAGGAGGAAGTAGTGACCTGCTATTCCACTTGGACACACACAAATCTATGGGGCAGGATGGGATCCACAGAAGGGTACTGAGGGAGCTGGCAGAAGACCCTGTCAAGCTACTTTCCATCAATACTGGTTAGCTGGGGAGGGCCAGAGGACTGGAATTTGGCCAGTACGACACCCACCTGCAAGAAGGGTCAGAAGGATGATCCAGGGAACTTCAGGCTTGTCAGCCTGACTTCAGTTCCAGGGAAGCTTATGGAAGAGATCATCCCGAGTGATAGCACACGGTATGTACAGGACAACCAGGGCACCAGGCCCAGCAAGTATGGGCTTAGGAAAGGCAAGTCCTGCTTGACCAATTTGATCTCCTTTTATGACCAGGTGACCCTCCTCGTGGATGAGGGAAAGGCTGTGGATGTGTGTACTTGGTTGATACTGCTTCCCATAGCATTTTCCTGGAGAAGCCAGCAGCCCATGGCTTGGACAGGGGCACTCTTTACTGGGCTAAAAGTTGTCTGGATGTCTGGACCCAGAGAGTGGTGATGAATGGAGTTACATTGAGTTGGTGTCCAGTCACTAGTGGTGTTGCCCAAGGCTCATTACTGTGGCCAGTCCTGTTTAATATCTTCATTTATAATTTAGATTAGAGATCGAGTGCACCTTCAGTAAGTTCACAGATGACACTAAGATGGGTGGGAGAGTTGATTTACTGGAGGGTAGGAAGGCTTTGCACAGGAATCTGCACAGGCTGGATCAATAGGTTGAGCCCAACAGCATGAGGTTCAACAAGGCAAAGTGCCAAGTCCTGCCGTTGGATCACAACAACCCCACGCAGTGCTACAGGTTTTGGGAAGAGCGGCTGGAAAGCTGTCTGGCAGAAAAGGACCTGGTCAATAGCCAGCTGAACTTGAGCCAGCAGTGTGTCCAGGTGGCCAGAAAGGCCAATGGCATCCTGGTCTGTATCAAAAATAATGTGGCCAGCTGGACTAGGGCAGTGATTATCTCCATGTACTCGGCATCGGTGAGGCTACACATTGAGTACTGGATTCACTTTTGGACCTCTGACCTCAAGAAAGACATTTTTAGTGCTGTGGACCATTGCTGTTTTTCGTACATTTGACTCTTACATATTTATTGACTCAAAGTAGTTCTGATCACTTTTGCTATGTAAAAATAAAAAAAAGCTAGTAAGAGTGCATTCAAGTATGTAGAAGGACACCTCTTAGCAAGGAAAAAAAGTGAAAAAATAGACTCCAGGTTAAAAATCTCAGTTATGCACTTTATGAGGGTTTTCTAGTCTGGTTTATCTGCAATAACCAGAAGACGAACAGATCTTGTGTGTGAAAAAATTGGGTCAAAATTTAGTTTGTGTTTAATCAAAACATATATCTCTAAAGCTTTTTAATTAAAATACTCTGCAAAAATTATTTAGAGGTAAACCTGTAAGATTTCATTTGACACAGATAAAATGTCTTGCTTTGTGTTTAGACCAATGTCGGTAATTGGGTAATTTTTGCTTGTTTAAATTTTCTCATCACTGAAAAAAACTCTTCAGTTTTAGACTTTTTAAAAAATTAAGACATTGGAAAAGAAAACGAAGGACTTTATCCTCTTTGCTTTTTACTGACTTGACGTTGCACAGCTGTACTGTATGAAAAATCATGCCAGATAGCATGACCCAATGTGCTCTGACAATATGCAAATGTATTGAAATATATGTATTATGCAAATAATTCCTATACTTGAAGAAGTCTAGACATATTCCTACAGGAACTGTAACTAGAGGAAACAATATTTGAGCAAATACATAAATCCAATTTGTTCTGCAAAACATACATTAGAACACATACAATGTCTAGAGCTCAGACTGTATTATTCTAAATATTCTTCTACAGTCTACATCTGATGCACATGATATCCAACTGATAAAGAAATATGGACTCAGGAAAGTAAGAAACACTTGTAGTCTTAAAAAAATGCCATTGCTGAGAGATCAACTTGACTGTGATTTTTGAATAAAAAGAATCATATTGCAAGCTACAGAAATTAAACTTTGCTCTTCTCTTAGAACTTGCTTTACTCACTTAACTACATTGCTACAAAAGAGGAAAAGTAGTTCAGTGAAACCTACACACCAATCTGTAGTTCAGACCTTAACTTCTTGAAAGTAAAAATAAGGAAGACTAAGAACCTCTTTTCCACTGTTAAAAGATGCATAACAATCTTCTTCCATTTTTAATGGAGTATCCGAGTAATGCTGTTAATAGTGAAGTAGAAAACATAAGAAAATACCTTTTCCAATCAATTGTTCTAATTCTATTTCATGTCATTCTATTAGAGTTTTTATACTCTTTAAAATTTTATAACTTCCTTTATAAGTGTCTTGAATTGCAAGGGAGAAACAGCTTCTAAACCAGAAATGGAAATCTGAATAAGAAAGAAATAAAATTGTCTAGTTTCCAGGAGGTTTGGAAGAAAATGCATAGACAAAAATGTATGCATATTTACATATTTACTCTGGATACACAATGACCATAATTACAGTCAACCAACCATTAATTCATCAAACTGATCATTGGTGCAGGAGTTCCTTAGAAAATATCATTAAGTTACAAAAGCAAATCCACATATATCTTTGCATGCAAGCTTGCATGTCTGACCTTTTAATAACAGGCCTATTTTTACTGTGATTTACATACTATGTAGATGATCATTAGGTACTGGGGTAGAATCTTAATGACTGAAGTGTGCACAAGACTAGTTTATGTACATTCCTGGCATGATTTGGCACACACAGGTGAACGTTTATTGCTGGTTCGCAAAATTATCAGAGAAAAAGGGATTCAAGAAGCTGCAGAAGTGCACATAAACCATACACATTCAAATAACCAGTAGGCTAGACTATAAAAAATAAGGTTGGAACATTGCAAAACATACAACTGACTTTCATGAGATAAAATCTACCTTGGTAGGAAAATTAATACACTGACATCTGGCACTGCTGCTCAGAGCCAGGTCCAATAAAACGTTCATTCAGCTCCTGTTCTCCAGAAAAATGTGCCAACCTTGAAAAATTGTTATTCTAGGGATTGTACAACCTTGCCCAGGAAGCAACAGCACAGAAATTGGGCAGAGTCTGTGAAAGTTAGTCAACAGTTTTGTAGAAATATAAATGTAACTTCAGCAGCAATAGCAGCGGTAAAAAGGCATTAGGGAGGTATATTAGTCTTTAGAAGAGGTCCACAGCACAGAACAACTCAATCATAAGAATGCCTGTGCCACTGCAATGGCTGCTCTTTAGGATACAAAGAGCACTGTCAATGGAAAACCAGTTTCTCTGCCTCTCCCAAGACCTAACCATGATGCTGGTACAAATCCCTCACAGGAGCTGTGGAGGGTCAAGGGGGTGAGGGAAGAAAAATGAAGTGCACTAAAAATTTCAGCCAATAAATAGTAAGTTAGCAGCACAGACTGAGTTTAGGATGGTCAAGCAGCTTAAACCTACAGAGGATGGAGGAAAAGTGTGTTTGTGGGGGGGGTGGCTTTGGGAACAACTCTGACATACCCCAGATGAAATTCCACAGATCTTTCAGGAAAATTTTATTTCCCTTCCACCTCGGGAGAATTAACATCAGAAGTCTAAAGTTATCAGAATACAGCCTGGAATTCTTATTTAGTGAGCCTACACAAAGCAGGATACTGAAATACAACACTATATCAAGAGCTAGGCAGTACACCACCACTATCTGTGTACAGGTTGTAAAGGGATACACGCTCAGTTATAACAAACATGTGATATTCAGCCTGAAAAAGCTGTGAAGACACACAGCAGATTTTTGGTGAGATTGATGTATAATGCTAGTGTAATGCTGGTTAAAGACTCTATTATTTTAAACTGAAACATTTAATTCTAGTAGAAACCTCCACTGCCTCTCTCCTCACACCCTATTCACAATTACTCCTTCTTCTTTGGGTAATCAAAGTAAATATAAGATTTGTTACTGCTGTTAACAAATTAGCAATTATATAAATAATTTACACCTAATTTTTACACCCAACATTATCACTGGTACTGGTAATTTCATCATAAAACATGCTGCTGCTCAGAGTTTCATCTCTTTCGAAGGTAAGTGACTTGAACAGCTATTTTTATCTCAGTGTAAAGACGTGAAGGGTACATTTCACAATCAGTGTCCAACTACTGCACACAGCAAAGTAGACTCTTCTGTGACATCTGAACTGTTAAAACTAGTCAGACCATTTATTCCAGTAGATTACCTCTTCAGTAAAAAGTAGTTTTTCTTTTACCAATACAGCTAGAAAACAGTATAAAAAATTGCAAGTAGTCAAAAGCAAGAACACTGAACTTTCTTTCTTATTTCTATTTATCAACAGAACAATAATCTTAGTGAAAAAAATATCATTATTAAAACCACAAACGACAAAAGGCTAATTTTCTTGAAAAATCTTCCTATTTTAGGAAGTACTGATACTCATATATGCTGTATTACTGAGAGGTGATTAATAAAAATCCCAAATAATAAATAATGCCAATTATTTCCAGACCACCTGAGTAACAGGTTCATTTGTGACACTTGAAGTAACTGTATTTTGTACTATATTCTGTGGGCTTCACGGAATAGCTACTGTTAAATCTTGTACAACACAACAATATATATCACTAAAGCTCAAACATCGACATGGATTATGACACAGCTTAAGAACCCATACAGCTTCTGCAGAAGTAATACAATATTATCTCTCTGCAGACCTCAAGAGATCCTCAAAATCAAGGGACTGTAACATTGCCAGGCCCCTGCACTCAACAATATTATCAAGTCCCCCCAGCCCCTGAAATATAGGCCTAAAAATCATGAGATTTAAAGATAAAAATCAATACTATCCTTTATCTTCTAAAAAAAAAAAAAAAAGCTTACAATTCTTCCTTTCAATCTGTTTCCACAATAGCAAGGTGTATTTATTTTCTGGGGAAGTTTGGTTTCTCAGAAAGTAATCTGATTTCACAGCTGGAGCTCTAGGAGAAACACTGAATATTGGCACGTGACATTGTGAAAGCATGTAACACAGAATGTGGTACACAGCTCATTTTTTACCCGATATCCACCTACCACACCTTGTAGGTGCAACCAGATGAACTATTTCAAGGAAAACACTGAATCTTCCCCAACAACAAATATCGGTCCTGCATCATTTCATCATGATATATGACTCAATTACACACACCCTTACTGGAAGGACTCTTGTGGCAGCGTGGCCATTAGGAAACACCTCTGTATGCACTTAGTATGCAGCACTAGCAGGTATAACAGATACCAGTTTAGAGTGGTCTATCCTCTGTGGGGCAAGAAGGTCAATGCCACATCTGTAGAACTAGCCCCTTCCTCCATAGAATTAGTTCTGGGAGTTCAATGTGGAGATTACTTGAGGAGAAAGGCAGAAAGGAGAAATGCCACTCCTGGGATCATGTCTTTTGCAGAGTCTGCATTTCCACATTCCACAGCCAGGAGAAATACAGTTTAAAGTTTTACAACTGTATCATCACCTATGATGCTGAGGGTAGAGGAAACGGGGGTGAGGCAGGAATGGGAGGGAGACAGGAAGGAGTACAGAAACAGAGGAAAGGTATTTACATGTAAAAGAGAGTATGGGAATTTAGATAAATTATTTTAGATGCACATATTGTAAGATATTGAACCAAATTTGTAGCAGTTACTACCTAAAGTAGTGGTTATTTTCAAACTTTTGTTTGACTGATCTTTGAATAAAAAGATTTTAAATAAATGTTAGATGTTCAAATTTCACTATTTATTTTCAAATATATTTTAGATAATCAGTGTTAATTTCCCCTATCTATATTGATCAAGAGTGGGCTATGCACAAGCTAAAACTTCCAGACAGTATTTTTGATCCACTAAGCCAACAATTCACCACCCAAGGAATAATACGGCCAGTTTAACAAGTGACCAGCTCAGCTAGCAATACGCAACAGGGCTCGGAAAAATTAGATGTTGTTTGGTCAGTGATCTCATTTTTTTAATGAAGTTTATTAATAATTAATTGAATGTGCATGCTCTAGGTACAGCTGATAGGAATGCACATGCATTTCCATTACAATCTCTTATTTCAGCACACTATAACTTAATCGTAAAATCTGCCCTTTGGCAGAAAGCTGATGTTCAAAGACGTATAAAATACAGTTTTTAAATGGATAAACTAATTAGCATTTTAAAAGCATATTTAACCAATTTTACACATATATCTGTGCGGATCCCAAAATGTAACGTACTAATATGACAACAGTTAAGCCTTTTGCCTAAAATTGCAACCCACTAAATGAAACTCTAATGCTTCCCCAGATTTAGTACAGAAGATGGTTAGGACATCTATAATGCTAATGTGCAATCACAGCTGCAAACAAGAGTCTAGCTTTTAATACTAACCTCAGCAGTGTAGTATAAAACAGAAAAAGCATCACACAAAGGATGTTATTCATACTGTCCTTACTCACAGCAGTGAGAAGTGCACCTGTAGAAGTCTCAGTGTACCTGTGCAGCAGATCAGGTACATTGAGACATGTTGGGGGGGAAGTGGGAACTGTCAGTATGAAACTATTACCAAGTGAATAGCTCCAGTGGAAACTTTCCAGGTTTATCACTGACCATGAGAACGGAGAATCACATGACATAGTTGTTAATGCATTTAAGTTTGGTATTACCGTCATTTCCAGGAAATATACGATCAGGAGCATAAAGTTCTATCCACAAACACTAGGACTCAAAATCAGATTATTTCATTGATAATGCATGAGCCTATCCTTCTGTATTCCACTTGTGCATGACTGTGTCTCTTTAGACTTTAACAGTAACTTTTTAGTTACAGATGTGAGATAAATCAAGTTGACTGAAATCTGTTTACCTCCACCATAGCCTGCAATTTATATTAAACATCAGCTTTTTAAAATGTACTCTGACTCTAAAAGTGAAGGAAAATTACTGTCTAAAGTTTCATGGAGATGCACATTTTTAAAAGCAAATGTTTCTCTGATAAATGGGAAAACACATGCAAATTTTAATTATTAATTCAAAAGCAACCTTCTACGGAAAACATTCAAAAATAACTATACAAAATCTTTTTATGTCATATATGAAACAACTGACCTATAAGAAAAATTTTAAACAAGATTAGAAACTACTAGATTATGTACAGTAATGTTCAGTAATGTATCTTCTTATTACAAAATAATAGAATAGTGTGACTTTTGTTCCTTTCACCTAATTAAGCTAATTCTCAAAGGTTTTTCTGAGGTTTTCAAACAGCTATCTTCCCCTTCTGAGAGTAAGAAAAACAGCTGTGGGGAAAAATCCCCAAAGTATAGACAACTCAAAAATAATGCAAAAAGAAAAAATAGGATTGTTTGGCTAGATTTTGTGTCACAAGTCCTGAACTATCCAGAAGATTTGAACTCAAAAAAACAGATTATATGCCTGGGAGTAGAAATTATCCTACAAATATGTGGCAGTATTTAAGTTTCTCATGCACCTACTGAATAGAGATAATAGACAAAAAGGTCACAGAGTATCTTACAGCTCTCTAAGCCAACTTTCAGAGATCCCCAGACAAATCTTGCTCAAATTTACTGATAGTAAAACTGTGTTCAAGTAGCACTTTATGTTGGCTTTGAACAAATTCTATAAATAACACATAAGTGCAGAGGGTCAGTGAAAAACCAGGTTCCTTTCAGCCTAGCCTTACAGAACTGTGACAGGTAATGAGACATTATAGAAGTACTATAGCAATTTTAAAAAAAGAAGACTGAAAAGAGTGGGGTGGAATCCATCAAACCAAGAACAGTTTTCTACAATCCAGACATCTGTATTACTCTGTCACCTCAAGGGATTCACTGTAGGCATTGAAGGCCTAGTAAATAAAATCATGTTATCTAAGATGAAATTTATTTCATGTAGGAATTAAACAAATAAGGTGGATTTAGGCCCTTAAAGATGCTCTTTCATTCCACCAACTAAAAAGGCAAAAGAGGAGCTCAGTTAGTAGATATCTACATCGATGATGGCTTGCAATGAACTCTGTAGTGCTTTCTGAATCATGTTTTTGTCCTTTCATTTCTCACTTAAAGATTTTTCTGGACTTTTTATTTCTACTAATCTGTTTGAGCAATACTTGATGAACGTCACAAGTAAAAAGTTTGTAGTATATACAGTTAATTAAATTTGAGTTGTTTGTGATTACATCTTTTCTGTGCTTTCACATAAATTAAAAAAGCCCAACAGCACAATTTCTCTATGTCATTTCCGTAGAATAGTTGTCATAATTTCAATTTTTGCTTTAGGCCACATACTGCATTTTCTATCTGTAGTAAAATATAAACAATATATTTAAGCTCAGTTTTCCAAAGGTAATCACAGATCCATCTTTGCTAAAAAAAAAACTCTGAACCTTTATCAGCAAATCAGTGAAATTACAGTCTTTGTACACAACACACAGGTGCTGGCTCAAAATAGCCAAGAATTACAAAGTGATAGATTGTAAGAGAAACAAAATTTTAGAAAAGAATCTTCTGCTATTTTCAACCTTACAAAATTTTAAACTTGAATTCACTTAGGAAAAGATAGCTCTCTGGAAATCCTGGCTTCCCTCTGCATATTTTTGTTGTCCAGCTGTCTGAAGGTTGATGTTTCCAGCTTTGCTCCTGTTTGATGGACAAAAGGAAAGGAGTAACACCTAAATGAGTCTTCGTGTCCATAACATAGGTTCCAGCTGTCATGTGTATCAGTACATATGCCAGGGGTTTTAATCTCATTTGATTGCTGGAACTCAGAGAAGAAGAGTAAGTAACATATATCTGTTTCATTTTCATATGACTATAAAAATCCTCTCTGAAATGGTTTCTCTCTGCTTTCTGACACATGTCAGCTGCAGGCTAGACCACAACACACAGAAAAGATGCTTGGCTGTTTATTCAGCTACATATGGCACCTCTGCTTTAAACCTCTAGATTTATCATTTACTCCTCTGCTGGCCCAAAGTTTTGTGGGAAAGGCCTGGGATACTTTATATAGATATTGAATAAGACTTCAAGTATGTTTCACCTACTTTGATCTCTTTGCTGGTAGTCAACACCGATTGACTCAGATTTAAATGTGAGATAAAAGCAAGTGGGAAAAATAGGAAGTGATTCTTGAAGTAACTCTGAAGGAGAGGCTGGAGAGCAGTCCTGCCTAAAGGGACCTGGGGGTCCTGATCGATGACAAGTTGAATATGAGTCAGCAGTGCCCTGGCAGCCAGGAGGGCCAACTGTGTTCTGGGGGGCATCAGACAGAGCTTTGCCAGACAGCCAAAGGAGGGTTTTGTCCTGCTCTGCTCTGCACTGGTGCAGCCTCACCTTGAATACTGTGTGCAGTTTTGGGTGCCACAATTTAAAAAAAGATATTAAGCTATTAAAGAGCATCCAAAGAAGGGCTACAAGGATGGTGCAGGGTCTGGAGGGGAAGCCTTATGAGAAGCAGCTGAGGTCAATTGGTTTGTTCAGCCTGGAGAAGAGAGTGAGGGGAGATCTCACTGAAGTCTCCAATATCTTCACAAGAGGGAAGTGAAGGGGCAGGAACTGATCTCTTCTTCTTGTGACAGGACTTGAGGAAACATCACGGAGCTGGGTCAGGGGAGGTTTAGTTTAGATATCAGGAAAAGGTTTTTCACCAGAGCATAGTTGGGCACTGGAAGAGGCTCCCCAGGAAGTGATCACAGCACAAAGCCTGTCTGAGTTCAAGCAGCATTTGGACAATGCTCTCTGGTACATAGTATGATTCTTGGGGTGTCCTGCATAGGGCCAGGAATTGCACTCAATGATCCGGAGGTGTCAGCATATTCTATGATTATACTCTATGATTCCATGCTTCTATTTTATGATTCTACTGTACTAGTTAACAGATATTCATATCCAATTAGCGCTATTTTTCTAATACCTAGTTTCTTCTTCTGATCCCTCATTTCCCTGTTTAGAAGCAAATTAAGCTATAGATCTGCCTCTAAATGCAATGCTCTTTTTGCACTGCTCTCTCTGATTACATGGAAGAAACAATTCCTGCATGCTGGACACCCACCAGCAGGAAACAATCAGACTGCAAACCATACCCCGAGGGCTAGGTTGATTACATATACCCTTTACTAACTTTTTATAAACACAGAGAGTCAGGCAATATTACACTGTTTTTTTTCGCAGGCTAATCTGCCATGTATAAAGCTTCTGACATCACTTGTTTATTGTTCCATTAAGCTCAGGCCAATTTACAGACTGCACTCCAGAGTCCATCTTTCTCCTCTGCCTTACTAGCAGAGCCTAACCATAGGTTCTGAAAGGGACCTCCAGCATCCTGTTTCCACTACTGCCAGCAACAGTCTGCTCACTGCAGACAGAGCTCCCTGGACTCCATATCCAATGCTCAGGTTGCCTCTGACCTGCTGTGGTGGTTTTAATCTAGGCCTTTCCTGGTTACCAGTTTGTAACCAAGGAAGGGGCAGTGTTCCCAGTATTCCATACGATTTTTATGTAAATCGTGGTATAAATAAGAAGGGAGGAGAAGCCTTCGTTCTTCTCTTCCGCCGGAATTCAGGAACAGTGGGTCCCTGCATTGGTCTCGCTTATCTAAGGTTGAGTCCTGCAGCATCCACTAACCTGCCACGTGGAAGCTTGGAGAGTGCTGGCCATGTCTGCCAAGCCTGCTTTCTAAGGGACATGGTGAGATTTTTTTTACTAGTTATTTTACTAGTTCTCGGGTTTGATTGCGCATATCTATTCAGTATCCCTTTTTGTTTCCTTTCGTCCCTTTTTTCCCCTTTCCCTATCCCTTCGGGGGGTGTTTGGATTCCCGTTTGCTGTGTACATAGCATCTTAACTGTAATATACATAAAATATATTTTTTATATAACTAGCTTGGTTTTCAGGTTCATCAATTTGCATAGTTTTTTTTCTTTGCCCTGGGGGAAGTAGAAAGGGGGGAAGAGAGGGGCTGCTACTGGGGGGTTGGGCATCTGGCAGGGAGCCAAGTCCAAACTATCACACCTGCCTTTGCTCCAAAGCCTGCCTTAAGCCTCATGCTTTCAACCCGTCACTCACCTCCATACACAGCACTGCTCTGCCCTAACTTGAAAGGCAATGGTTTCCTTTCTTTTCCTCTCCTGGCTTATCAGGTAGACAGCAACCCTGTGGAAGGCCCAGCAACCCTTGTCCAGCTCCAGAATGGGGCAGGAGAGACACCTGCTAACACAGTAAGCACTGCACTACACTGCAGTATGACTCCTGACCTCAGCAATCTCGAGTTCATCATCTCCGCTTTTCAAAGAAGCATATAGGAGGCAGGTAAAAATAAACTAACACAAGGCCCCGTGGTACTCTTCTGGACACTTTCCTTAAATTCATTAACAACCAGTAATGTATTTCCACCCACCTATGTTTAAAAGCAGGCAGGAACCTGAAATGAGCTCTTTTCAAATAGGCTTTTGAGAAAGACACCATCAAATGTTCTACTAAAATGAAAATATATGGCCTCTATTATACTCCTTTCCTCTATTATCATGGTTTGCATGTTCTGGTTTCTTTTTTAAAAACCTATGCCACTACTGGCTCAGCTATCCTCTAATTATCTATGTAAATGACAGTGCCCTTAACTTCTTTGATAATTTATTAGAGAACTGAATTAACCATTCACCAAAAATAGCAGAGAAAACTGTATGCAGTAATCATGTACCTTATGCTTAGAAAGATGAAAATTAATTTAGCTGAAAAGTTAATACAAATTATTTTCCATACCTCTGAAAGCCACAGTAAAGTTTAGTAAGCATTTTTGCTATCACAACAGACTCTGAAACTTTCAAAATCAAAAAGCCTCTCCAACCTTCACAATGGTGTGAAAAGTTTTACAACCAACATAAGTGATGCTCAGTTACAGTGGCAATATACTAAAACTTCTTTTTAGAAAAACAAACCAAGAGAAAAAAAAAAAAAAGTCCTCCAGGAATAAATTTATAAATTTGGATAGGATTAAATTTCATAAGTAAATTAAGACACTGAAACATTACAGTGTACTGATAGTTTTATTTTTTAAAATTGTTTGCATTGTATTATTGAAAAATAATAAAAATACATAGTATGAAATACATTCAACACCTCCCACCATGAAGATGAAAAGGTTTTTCTGTGTAAAAGACGTAAAAAACCTGGGGTTTGCGACAATTTCCACTCCTCAGCCTTTGCCATCCCTTGAAAGAACCACAGAAACAGGAAAGCTGAAAAATGTTCAGCTGCATTTTCCATGTCAGACTTCTTTTTTAGAGGTGTAATACAAAAGCTGTCTACTGGACAGTAGAGTAGAGATAAGATATTAACTGGAATAACTGATCAGAGCTTTGTTCATTGCTAGTTATCAGTAGATCCTTCCAACAGGACTTTGCCTTATGACACAGTCCACATTTCACAGACATAAAAATAAAAGAACAAAAGGCCTTCTCCATGGGTTTTAAACAAATATAAAATTGTGAGTTAAGTACTCCTAGACACAGCTTTTATTAAAGCTTATAAAGCAAATATGTAAACTTACATTACTAGAGGTTAGAAATTTGTTCATATCTAATTATAGTGTCAGTATTTGCAGAGGTCTAATTAGGAGTCATAAAGTTTCGACTCCTTTCTTCAATGTGTGCTTCTAATTTGATCAATAATTTATTATCAGCTGAAAACCAAACACACCTTATTAAAAGTATATAAAAAACATTCTGTCTTAATAGTGTCGAAGTTAAACAAAACGTAACTAGGAAATCTGATTTTCTCTAAACATTCTGTTTTTAGACAGAATTAAATCTTTAGACCAGGAAGACCAGTAGATTAACCATTCTAAAGATAATATCTGCAGCAGACGTTACTAGCATCAAAATAAAAAATACTATATTACTGAAACAGAAATACATTCAAATCCAAAGCAAGCTATAAGGTACCCACAGCAGAAAGCTAAAGAAGGAGGACAGAACACAAGGCCTGAGCCAAAGAAAAGAAATACAGAAGACGTACAATAGGAAATTATATATCTTAAGGCCAGAAAGATACACATACACTAGAAGAAAATGTTAGGACATCTAGATGAGAACACAAAATAAAATTTAAAAAAAAGCAATGGAGAATTGGATTCTACAAGCAGAAGTAGTGAATCAGAAGATATGGTAGTATTACTGCATAAAGTAATAACATAGTATGTCAAGTATACTCTGTTTCTTTGATTACCTAATCACAGGGAGATTATTGCAATATTTGAAATAATGCTGCACAGACCAGGCAGAACAGTATTAGGATTCAAGGTTAAGACTCAGGAATTGCAGATAGGTTCTCCTTTCACTCTTTAGGTAGCAGTAATCTAGATGAAGTATGTGCAAAGAAACAACAACAACAAAAAAACCCAAGCAGCAGCAAAATCCAGATTGTTTAAAAAAGGCAGGAAGCAAAATACATAAACTGAATTTTGTAAACCTGTATTTTTCTAAAGTAAACGTTTTATAATCAGTACATGAACTGGTGACCTCACTCCACCTTTTCTTCAGAGATTTAATAAAAGTTACCAAACTAAATCTAATCTTCTTAGGAATATTTGAAAAAAGTATATTGATTCACTACCATATATAGAATTCTTGCATTAGATTACCTGGGCAGGTTTTAAGAAAGAAGGAAGAAGTGGTACTCTGCATTTTTGCAAAAGAGGATAGAACTGCTGTCACCCTTTCCACAGGCCGAAGGGGCTGAACAGGGACTGGACAGAAGGAAGAGGGACAGAGGAACAATTTACTGTGATAAACACCTGGTCAAGGAGTGAGAGTAGCTGGACAGAAAAGTTGCTGAACAACTAGAGGCTGGCTGCCAGAATATAGTGAGAGTGAGCAGGTTGCTGGAGCATAAGACCCAAGGGCTGAGAGGGAGACAGGTGCCCCCACTGACTGCTGAAGCTCAGAGTGGTGGAGATATTCCTGGGGTGGATGCAGCCCTTATTTTCTAAGACGGAATGGCCCATTCTCAATTTAAAGTTGGTACCAAGGAAGTTTCCAGTGTTTGCAGAAGTCATAACACTAACATATTTTCCTTTAAATTAAAAACATCCTTTGATTAAGGAGCAGTTTGGCTTGTGTGCATGTGTCATTGATACAAGAGGGAGTTCCCCCAGAACATTTGGTATCCCAAGCCCTGCACTTCATGTTACCATTGCCTTAAACCTGTATCACTGGTCCTCTATGTCAGGTTCTCCTTATGTCTGCTTCTGGTTTTCTTCCATGTTTTCTGGAGACGAGAATTACCTTAAAAGCAAAGCAAGTTGTCAGAGTTGCATGAAAACATAGTAATACCAGACTTTAGATATAAACATTAATTTTCTTAAACCTACTGGAAATAAACAGAAGTTATTCCTCTTCATACTTCTCCACAGAATCACAGAATTATCTAGGTTGGAAAACCCCCTTAAGGTCATAGAGTCCAACCATTAACCTAACACTGCTATACCTCTGAATATTTCAGCTCTTCCTATCATGAAGTAGCTCATGCTGACATTTATACATTACTAATTTACATGTACTAAGCTACTACATATAAAAAGGAAAAAAAGAAAGAGAAAGGAAAAAGAAGAAAGGAAGGTGATTGTTTCTACTGCTTTTAACAGTGCTTGTAAGTGCCAAATTGAAATGCTCACAAAAATATGTCTGGCAAAAAAAAAAAAAATTAAACAACACACAAACTATAAATTTTATCCAGAAAATGTACTGATAGTTGTAAAAACATACTATTGCAGTTCCAAAATCAGGTTCACTTAGGAAGCGTTTATCCCAGTAGAGAAAAACCATTATCTAGGCCATATCACAAAAGTATTCAGGCTACTTAAAAACTTGAACATATCAGAAAATCATATGAATTACAGACAGAAATCCCATTAGTCCATCTTGGAACACCCAGGTATTACAGCAGTAATTGTGGGTACTTCAGGAAGAAAGTGAGAGAAAGAGACATTTCCTGTCAAAATAGGTCTTCCCCCCCCCACAACATTTGTTACTGTAATTTTAAATCTCTTAAAGGATGAAGCTTTTAAATTTTTTTAAGCTCTTCCACAATTGTATAGATCTCAAAGTCAGGTAGTTGTCTAGTTATTGATCTAAACTGCCTCTTTACTAAATTATATCCCATTACATTATCACATTCCCCTTGGCAAATTTTACATGTAGTACCAAGTATCTTATTTTAATAAATGCAAAGAATTTAACCACATTTTTTCTGCCTCCCAGGTACTCACATCATTCCTGTTTCTCTAGGTGGCTATCATATTGCCATTACTCGTTGTTCAGACACACTATCAAGAATCACAGAATCACTGAGTTTAACAGTCAACCTATCACCTCTATAATCACCCCTAAACCATATCCCCAAGTGCCACATCCAGATGCCTCTTGAACACTTGCAAGATGGTGACTCCACAAAATCCCTAGGCAACTCATTCCTATGCCTAACCACTCTTTCACTGAAAATTTTTTTTCTATTATCTCATCTGAACCTGGCACAAACTTAAGGCCATCTCCTCTCATTCTTTCCCTTTCAGACATGGCAGAAGAGACCAATCCCTATCTCACTACAACCTCTTTTCAGGTAGTTGTAGTGAGTGATAAGGTCTCCCCTGAGCCTCCTCTTTTCTCCAGACTAAACAACCCCAATTCCCTCAGCCTCTCCTCATAGGACATGTTTTCTAGACCTTTCACTAGCTTAGTTGACCTTCTTTGGACATGGTCCAGCTCCTCAATGTCCTTTTTGAAATGACAGGCCAAAAACTGAACACAGCACTCGAGGTGTAGCCTCACCAGAGGGAAATAACTTCAATAGTCCTTCTGGCCACACTGTTCTTGACACAGGCCAAGGTGCCATTGGCCTTTTTGACTACCTGGGCACACTGATGGCTCATGTCGAGGTGCTGTCAATCAGCATCGCCAAGTCCTTTTCTGCTAAGTAGCTCTCAAGCCTTTCGTCCCGCAGCCTGTAGCACTGCATGGGATTGTTGTAACCCAAGTGCAGGACCAAGCAGTTCACCCTACTGAACCTCATGCAATTGTCTTCAGTATTTGCAGGGTTTGCTTTTCCCCTTTCAGTTCTGCCTGAGCACCCTCTTAATGACTACTGCAGGTGGACAAGTAACTGCACATATATATTCCAGCAGTTTTCTCACCACCGTGCTACAGAATGTCCCAACTTCGTGATCTGGTATCTTTTCTAAGCACATGATATCACTTCTTGTGGGGTAAGAACAAACATCTTTCCAGGCCTTAGGTTTGTTGATTTGCTGATAATGGAGTGGGTAAATAAATGTAAGTAAATGATAAAGCAATTGAGTCTCTATTGTGTGCTTGCTTAATGTTCAGGTAAAAAAAAAACACCTGTATGTATATATAATAATGTTCTTTAGCTCCTTCTCCTTGTTATTCTTAAGTTTAATTCAGCCCAATTTTGGGATCCTGCACATTTGTAGTAGTATCTTGGCCCCAAAATTCATTTTGAAGCATACAGCAAAAAACCCCAGAGCAGATATGGCTGTTTAGGGGCAGTCGCTAAGTTAAGAACCAAGCCTGAGAATCATCAGCCCGGAGTGCCTGCTCAGAAACATAAGTGTTATTGAAGGGAAACAGCCTCATTTACAGAGATAGTCATCCCTCCATCCCAAATGACACCCCTCTCCGTGGACTACAGATGGAGACTGAGTAAGAACAGAACCCTAAACAATGACAAGAAACACTCCCTATGTGACTGACTCTCCCCAGTGATACAAATAAAAAAACTTAGTCCTTACTTACTCCTCTAATGAAGCAGGTGTAACTTTCCACTTGTACAGAATTACTTTCACTCATTGAAAATTGGATTTTTGTGCTTTCTGACTAGTCAACCAGATAAAAATGAAAAAAAGATTACACTTCTGAAGAATAAGCCCAAAGCAATATTCCAAGCATGAAATGGCAGAAATTCTCTGTACCTTAAAGGAATAAAGTTCTTCTGACAATTGGGAATCAGGGTGCGCTGTTCCTGCAGTTTATTTCGCTTAACTTGGTCAGCTGCTTTGAAATCTTCATTGGTTGGTAAAGGAAACAAATTTGGGTTTCTATTGAGTTTAAAAGTATTTCAGTTTTCCTATGAGTGTGTTTATACCAAGATTTTAACATATACATAAGCCTCCTAGTAAACTTAGTATGATTTGTATGTTTGGTAAATGCCAAAGGAAAGGTCTTGGCTCTCTGCAATTTGCCATACTGGATTATTAGCTACAGAAGTCATCATGATTACTGTGTAAATAAAAGTAACAATCAAAATAAATTAAAAAAATAAAATCAAAGCAAAATAAAAAATTAAAAGGTCTGTGAAATGGAAAAATATTTATTTACTTTCAAATAAGATCATCTTAATCAACCAGCGGCTACTGCAGTTGCATTGGCATATGAAGCTTTTCAAATGGCTGATAAAGATGTGGATTTTACATCTTTTTTAACTCTTCAGTTTTTTTCTTTGGAAAACAACACAATCCCCACAAAGGGTTTCTGTGGCTCCTAATGAAGATCATGGCACAAACATGGCACGGGGTTCAGGAGCATATTGGGTCTATAGAATTAGCATAGTTCATAAAAATGCCTCCCTTTTCTTCGCCTGAAGAACAACTAAAAACATTTAATTTCTAGGTTTTACCATACAGATGACATTCCTGCCCAAATCCCAGCCTTGGAAATAGAAAGGTCAAGAGGTGTGTGGGAAAACAAGAATGAGCCCCTGAGTTACAGGAAATTAAGAATATTATGAAATGATGAGAAGATTGGTTAAAAAATATGGTGGGTCTTCTGGTCTGCCTAAGTTGTTCTTATGATTAAGTGGTTCTGTCATTATAACATACATGAAAGAAAGAAGGATGTGTTGTCCGACAAAAAGAAAGTCATGAGAGGAGGATGGAAATCTGAAAAATACCCTCATGAGAGTCAGGAAGAACTTACTGATCATCCATCACATCAGCAAAGCTGACTACATGAAACTCATGTGAAAGAGACTACAGATGTTGTCTCTGATTTGGAATCTTGGGAAATTTTCATTGAAATTCTTGTGGTTTTTCTCAAAGGAATGTAGAAGCAAAATAATGAAGATCAAGAATCAGTGCTGTGGAAAAATGATAGTAATGGACAGGAAAACATTAGAATGACTACTGATCGAACATGTGTCTTCTCTGTGGAGCACTGAATCCATAGAGAAGTGTGAATCAAGCTGAAATGAATGATAGCAGGGTTGATGAGATGAGTTTTAAATTAAGGACTACAGGGGCAATTCAGAAAGATTTGCCTTATTTGCATCAGCTTGTTATTCAGTGTGAAGGGAAAAAGGAAACATATGAAACTCTAAAAGCAGATGAAGATCTATGCATGGCTGTAGTTTATAGGAAGAGGAAAATGAGTAATATGACAGTAGAAAAAAGATTATCAGAGAAAATTTGAAAGTACAATAAGGGGAATGAAAATATTAATGTTGATGAGAACAGTAAATATGCAATCAACACAGATAATGAAAGGAACGAGCCAGCCTAGTCTGCACAGTTGAAAACAAGGTAGATTTGCTAGTTCCTGAAAGAAGTGAACTGCTGAAAGGCAAAGGCAACAAAATGGAGATGTTAAAATTACTGATTACTAGCTGCCTCAAGGCACCTAGTGTAAGCAAAATAAAAATACAAGGCAAACCTGGCAGGAACAAAAAACATTGTGGAAACTTGTCATTAATGAATGACAAACTTTTCCCATGAAAGAGGGAAATATTATACTGCAAGATAGCACTGTAATTTGTTGAGATGACAGTACATGAGAAGGTATAACATGAATAAAGGATAATCCCAGATCTGAATGAATAAATCCATTTGTTTTCCATATCAGTAATGCTAGTGAGCACAATACCCAAGGATGATGGCCAATTGTGCAGAAGGTACAGAAAGGTTTTATCCTACCTGAACTGAAAACAAATCTAAAGCAGTTTAGTGCTTTCAAATACTTCAAGTGGTTGTTGTCCTTGCTTACCAGGTCAATGTGAACTTCAGAATGTTAAAGGACAAAGTAAGCCAGGATCAATGCCTAACAAAAAGGGAGGAAGGAGCAGGAAAAGTATTATCCAGAATTTGAACAAAAGCTTTTAATTTTTTCATGTGAAGAAGAGTTAAAATGAGTTAAAAAACTAAGAAGGTGCTATTTCAGCAGCTTTAAAGAGAAAACAACATTCATGTTTGTGCTGAAATCTGAACTGAAGTACAAACGGCCTTGGTGGTTTAATAATAAGCTTGAAGAGGAAAAACCTTTGGTATTATGCTTTCTCCATATTTTAAACACCTTTTGTTAATGCAAGTTTCAAGTGCATGATGTGCTGCTATCAGGAAGAGAACAAACTACACATGATGACTCCTGTTACCTGCTTCTGAGGTATAACAACCAACATATCACTGTTGCTGTACTGTTGAGTCATGTTAGCAAGACATCAGATTTTATGCTGATACAATTTCTAAGAAGAATAGTATCTACATATCATGAACCTATCAGATAGGAGTAGGTGTAGGGAAAAAAACCAAAAGTAAACCAAAACCACATTAATTCTTGATCATATGAAGGAAAAGATTCTGGAAGACTTTTTTTCGGCATAGACAGACAATATATGATACCTGTCATAAATTATAGTCATAATTGAATCAGTATCCCAAGATAAAATTACCTGATAATTTCACTATAGAGGAAATTCAGTTCCCCTAGTTTTGGCCAAATATGTACCACAATTGCTACAATATACACAATATGAACCTGTTCCCTGACAAAAAGGTGATGCAAGAAGTTGAAAATGCACCCATCCAGTAGATAGTGTTAAACATAAAGCTTGAATGTGTATAAGAACTGTTAAAATAGCTATGTATATCACATATAATAATATAATTAGAGAATTGGGATGAATTTTTATCATGTTATTGCACTAACTTCCAAAGCTGCAAAAGATGCTTTTCCTTCTGTATGTTTAAAAATTGTCCAAAAAAAAAAAAATTCTAGAGAGAGAGTGCTGGGCAAGTGGAATAAATAAATTTTAAATAAATATTTTAAAATATAATAAATACAATAAATAAACACATATATAAATTTTAAATATAACTCAACATAGCTACGAGTAACAGGATCTGCCACAGCCATTGATTCTTAATAAACCAACTGAACAGACAGATCTTTCATAGTAAACAAAACATATCTGATATAGCAAATAGCGTCCCTAAAATAACCTGGAGTAATAACCATTTGAGATTACACTGAAAGCACTTAATTTTGACAAAACTGTCCTAAGCAAAACAGTTTATTTAGAATCTATTTCAGTATATTAAGGTTCAGAAAAAATTGACCATTTCTGATGTACTTTGAACTTGGAGGTTATTTGTTTGATGTCAAAGATTTTGGCTAGTAGGATGGTTCTGACTCACTAGTAAGGATTGAAGATTTTGCTTATTTTGGCAACACCAAAAATTACAGCTCTTGGCATATTTATTATGCAACAAAATACAATAAATAACACATTTGCCAGAAGCTTATTTTTTAGCTCATTCATTTGACCCTTTAACATCAGGCCTCTTATATCAATTCTTCCCTAAGTGCTTCGATAAAAATATAGGATAAACTCATGTTATAAAACCAGGAAAATCACTTAGTGAACTGATGATGAATTTACATAATGGCAAATACAGCCTTGCTCACAGAGCTAAGCCAAAAATGTAAGCTTCCATTTACTCACTTAAATTACTAGAAAAATATACATGAAGTTCCTACATGCAACAGGCACAAAAGGAAAAAGCACATGTACTTTTTACTCTTGCATCTTAAAGGAAAAAAAATAAATAAAGGATGTATCCAAAAATCCATTCACCTGTAATTTCCTCAATCTTATCTTTCATCCAGTTCCTTCTTCCTATACATACTCTTCCACAAACATTAGCAACGGAACCAAAATAGTGGCTGTATCAGGGCAGTGTCTGTTCAATACCCAGTAGAGGCAGAACCCACGATGAGGGCACATAGGTACTGCTGTAACAGAAATCATACTACCTACAGAATCTACTAACAGGATCACTGTGCATACTGCCCCACTCATGAAGATGCTGTGGAACGCAGTTTAGAAACTACAAATGGAACTCACACAGAGATGTGATGGTCAAAGCTATGAGAGTCAAAATGTAAAGGTGGATCTGCCTTGAAGTGCTCCTCTTCACAACATATGGAACAACACTGACCTGAGTGGCAGATTCATTTTTTTGTCACTAAAAGCCACGCTGAGAATTACACAGACAGAGCAGGTATGCCTAGAGCCAAAAAATGTAAAAGCAGTAAATCAAGCTATACTAGTTTCTCTATCACATTACCAGAATTGTCCCTCAGACTTCCTGAAATTCATACAACCTTTTTCATATGTGATACACTCACAGTATTTAAATACATACATGTGATATTTGTATTTTTTGATTCATTGCTGAATTTTCTTATCATTATAATGTCAGTATATTACAGTGGCATCAGACAAGTAAAATCGTAAACATGACACTGTTTTCACAGATTGAATGTTTTGGTAAGAAGTTCAAGTAGTTTTTACATGACCAATAGTTTTCACTGTATTTACATTTATTCTTAATTTTTAAAGGGAAGTTTATTTAAACTTACTGAAGTTTCTGTTTAAGCTGTACACTCTAAAAGTTTAAATAGGTCTTCCATTTCTTCTTTTTGCTATGAAAAACTCAACTCTCAAAAAAAATACTTAATTCTAAACACTTGAGTTAATTTCCTTTTCAGTGTTGGTGTCCTCGCTAGAAACTGGGTTTCATTACTTTTTATATTAAAGATCCCTATCTAAAGTACCTATGTAATATTTAGAGATCTGTGTGAAAAGTGCTAGAAAGCACTGAAGAGGAAGCCATTCTCTGATCTTATTACTCTTAGGCTGTGGTCCTGCCAAGCAGAAAGGCACCAGAGTTGTTAGGGGCTGGTAATGATGTGGTTCCCAGCTCATGGCAAGTCCAATGGAGATGAGTCCCAGCCATATGTCTGTAGACTAAAGCATCTACTTTGATATTAATTTAGAAATATTTCTGAGGCTGGATTCTTGATTTTTTTTTTCCTCCCTCTTATAGAGGGAAGGACACAGAGAAAGTTACACATTTAAGATTTCACTGATCCCAAGTTGATCTGATTTAAAACTCTCTTTGGTTCAAAGACCACTCTGATTCCTTTGGTCAGTATCTCCCTTTTGCAGTGAACTAATGCACAAGATTTATCAGAACTCTCTCAGGCTTTTGAAACCTTGACCACATGTTTTTCCTCACACATTTTTAGATCTCAGCAGGAGAGAGAGAGTACTGTTTTAGTAGATTTTTCTCTGATGAAGTTGTTGAGGTGACTTAAGGCAGATAGTCCCATAGTCTGCTCTTCTGGTTTAACACCTTTTCAAGGGATGGTAAGTCAAGCACAGCTTTTCTGTCTTCAGCTGGCCCATCTCTCTGACTCTGGCACCATCCAACATGCGCTCAGGATGACACAGAAAGTACAGGACTTGGTTATGAAGGCTGGGTGGAAATATTAGCAGAGCAGAGAAATGGTATAAATCATACCCTATATTTAAATAAAAAAGACTGTGTTATACATAAAAATTCAGAAAATTTTAGAAAAAAAAATCAACAAAGACACCTCCACAACCAGCTTGGTCTTGAATATATAATTTAGCATTTAAAACTTTAAATGGACTTTTTTACTTTTGACTATCAAAACTAGGTTGTGACATCTTATCCAGTTAGCAAGAGCTCAGGG
The DNA here is from genome assembly GCF_003031625.1 of Empidonax traillii. Taxonomy (NCBI): domain Eukaryota; kingdom Metazoa; phylum Chordata; class Aves; order Passeriformes; family Tyrannidae; genus Empidonax; species Empidonax traillii. The sequence continues at coordinate 250,693 of NW_020955705.1, forward strand.
AGGGGAGGGGGAACCACCAAAACACAAAATCAGAAAGTTATATTCATTTCACCAGAACATGGTGAGGCTCAGTAATATGAAGACACTTTTTGCGCATTGTTTTTTCACACTTCATCAAACAAAACTTAATTCAGTCTCTGTCACTCAGCAGTTAAACTTAAGTTTTCAGATTACTGCAGTATTTTATTTCTAGCCTCTTATGAACCAAATTTTCTAAACACATTGTGAAGTGCTAGTCAACAGAGTACTACAAAACATCAACACTGGTTTTAAGTGGATTTGACTTTACAGGCTTTGAAATTAATACATAAATAAGGAAAATTATGCCACACAGAGTAATTTGCTATGCAAATCTTACAGACAGTAGGTGCAAAGTTCACTAAATAATCCCTTTTCAAAGGGGCTGACATAATACTTAATATAAGAAAAATATTTAAGCAGCAATTCAGAAAAATTATTATTTGGCATAATCTTACTTTTTAACTCTAATAGTAATTGCAACATGGGAAAACCTATGAAGTGGAAAGTAACTGTAAAAAAGTGGAGAAAAAGTGAACTTAAATGAAATACAAACTTTGTCATTAGAAAAAATATTTATATACTTTCTGAATTGCAGAGCAACAAAAAAGGTTTTCTGGAGACCTTTCTAAATCATATCAAAGAAAGGAGAAAGGATATCCTTGTTTATTTCTTAAGGTACCATTCATGGTCAATAGTTTTTGAAATGATCCTGTGCTTGCTGTTTCAGAGATATTTCAGCTTTGTAGCCTCTAATTTTAAATTTAAGGATTTCTTGAACAACAATATAATGAAGTAGTCAAAATTCATTTCCAGGGAAAAATTATTTTAAAGATGAAAACAAGGCTCCAGACCTTTTCAAGACCGGAAAACCGGGTGGTGGTGTATACAATTCTTTGCCAAACAGAAAAGGAATGGTACAAATTATTACATCAGTGCTGATGGTACTCTATTTTTACCATTTCATATGTTGTAATAGTTTAGATCAACCCTAAAGACAAGATGGATTCAGAATACTGTTTAGACCTTGGAGATATCTTCTCTGCCAAATAATGACATAGGAAAAGAATGAGACATATTCAGAAGAGATATTTTGGAGGATTTTTTTTTTTTTCCTTCAAGTCAGAAATGTAGGTGCTAAAATACACTAAAAAAGCATAAAAGGAACAAGCAGGACTAGACTTTCTATACAAAAAAGCCTTCCTTACAAAATACATCAGCAATGACCAAGTAGTCAGTTTAAATTTCTTGAAAAATGAATGGTTTCTACTTCAGTCTGTACTTCCAGGGACTGAAAAGCCTTTGTATGCAAGCAATTTGTCATAGTTAAGGCTGAATAGATGTCAGACAAAGAAGTTAGGCTGGAAGGTGCATAAGTTATTAATGACTCCTATGTAAACTGCAAAACCATCACAAGAGAAGGCTTCTTTTTAATTAAAAAAAAAAATTAAAAAGGTACTGTATGTTTTCCTGTGGTTTGTTTGGGTCTAACAGCAGACGTTTCAGGATTTCAAGTTCTAAACCAGACTTTGGCCTGTATCTTGTAAAAGATCTGCATTCATCTTTCAGAGGACTTTCTGAGCTATTGAGCCTCAAACCCTTATCCGTATGAACAGTTCAAATTTTCCTTTGCTGCTGTTCTTGCTTTTAACACTAAGCTTAGCAAGCCTTTCAAATGAGAGAAAACTGTGCACATGTATGTGAGGTGAATGTCTTCCCTTCCCACAGCAGCTCTGTGTTTTACAAAATGTATTTTCTTCTTCTACATTATTTCTTGTTTCTACTTTCCTATGTATTCCTAACATGTTTTTTCCTGTTTTTCCTTACACTTTGACTTTAATGCCAATTTCCTAGTATTTTGCTTATACTTGAAAACCTTTTCTTCCTGTAAATGATCTTTTTTCAACCCAACCTTTTCTGAGAGCACAGTACTTGTATGAATTAGATTTTAACTCTCTATATATCTGTTATGTGTGTTGAAGCTGAATCATTTGTATTTGATTTACACAGTAGGTTTCAGGAGTCTATTCTTCTGTGAATCTGCAGCAGCAATCATTGCGATCAGAAAACCTGGGGCTGAATCAGACACCTCCAGTAAAGAACTCAAGCGTCACAAGCCCCTAAACTGAGTTAACTCCACACCTATGCCTGTGACAAATCCACAGTTGGTCCTTAGGCTGGAATCAGTTGGGCATCTGGAAGACATTCCATTTGCCACCAATGTCTGGAAGACGTACGTCTTCAATACTTACTGAAATGTCAAGTACATTGTTTATCATACTCCATAAGGAACAGAAATACATGTCTCCTGCAGAATACATGACTACAGAGTAGGACAACAGGCTAAGCACAAGGTAGAACAGTCTACGTGGAATAAAGACCGCCTTCAGAAAGAAGTGTATTTTGCAGGCTAGTTGGACAATTCAAACAGGCAGTATAGCAGTTAGTTAACTCCCAGCTGTCTCTGTTGCTGTAACCCTTTCACTGTGCCAGCATCAGAATAAACATTCAAATTAAGGGTATTTTGTATGTTAATACTCCACTTAGTCCATCACAGTAGATTTCAACAGTCAAAGCTTTTTTCTTTAAGTACTTCTTTGAAAGGTGTACTGGCTCTGAAGCATTAAGATATTCCCATGATCTGCCAGAAACTTTTAACAAAAATCCACAAAAACACTTCTATTAAAGAGAAAAGTGTAAGCTACTATCTGAGGGTGACCTCTTCTGAAAGCAAGAGCTTCTTCACAATATAAAACCCTTTCACATCAGCTGCATTCTGAACTTTCAGTCCTCCAAGTCAGATTAGTTACATTTCATTAGCACTGAGTCAGTGAAGACTGAGGCAAAGATAGCAGTGAGCAACTCAGCCATATCTCTGTCTACAGTTAATTCTCCCATCCCATCAAGTACCAGGCCCACATTGTCCTCATTTAGTCCTTTATTACTAATGTTGTGGTAGAAGCTCTGCTTGATACCTTGACACGTCTCAATCCCAGTTAACTCTTGCTTTTCCTAAAATCCTTCTACATGCCTCGGAATTCTTTCTAAATTCCTCTTTTAAATCCTGTCTATTTTTTCACCTCCCCTAACCTGTTTTTTTGAAATACTCATTGCGATTCCATAAACAGTAACTTGAAAAAGAAAAGGAAACAAAACTCCTGGACAGAGAAACATCGGTACATCCAGACAGAGGGACTGAATCTTTCTGTGCAGTCATTCATCCTGAAGGCATTGTGCACTATCAATAATCATTATGCCTCATGACACTTGATAGGTGGGTATCTCAATTTTATTTCTCTATTCCCAAAGATAATTTTTTTACCTCATATGGGCATTTACCTTGTATGGGCATTATCTTAGAAATTATAATTCAATATCATACTTTCAAAAGGTAGGATAAAACTGCAGTTTTTTCTTCTTTATAATTCAGCATTAACAGAGATACTCTGAACGGAGACTGTTTAACCAGAGTCCACAATCCATTACTGATAACACTGCAGAACACAGATCATACCTGGAAAAACTCCTCCCTTTTTAACCTTCCATCTTAGACCCTGCATGAACAAATAAATGTTCTGTGTATCTAGAGTCACAGAGACTTTTAAAGGACTCAATATACATTTTCAACTATTGCAACCACGTGTTACAAGAAAGGAGCACTTCCCATTTTTTGGAGAACTCATCTAAGAAGTAAGTCTGTGGTGAGTTCACTTGACTGGCCAGATGACGGATGTTTTGGTTTTTCTAGTTGCCCCATTTGCTAAATCTACTGCTTACCTTAGGTTTGTAAGCAGAAGACATTCCAGACAGACCTCCTCCAAAGACCCTAGCCAGAAACATTATCTGTTTCTTCCAGCATCATAAATTGATTAGTACTATCTTTACCAAGTTCCTTTAATTCTCTTAAATTGATGTGATGATATTTTTGATCATTTCAGACTTAATCTTACTACTTCTGGACAACAGAAATCACAATCTGGTACTCCCCTTGCCAGAGAAGCTCACAAAGGGTGTGAGCTTTCTCCCTCTTTCCCTAATCCTGCTAATTTTGTCCTTGCATAGGCACTGATTTACCACTGAATAATTCTTTCTGTCTGTTTTATTCAGTTGTAAGTACAGAGGCTCCTTACTGTTGTACAGGAGTTGTACCATTGTGCTGTTGTACAGTTTTTTCTTCATTCATAATTTGTATTATATTCATTACACATTATCTGCCACAAGCAGAGTAACACAGCCTCATAACTTCAAGTGCATTATGCTCAGTCACATAAACAACAGCTGCATTTTCTTCTCTATTGCTCTAGAGCTCTTCCCTCACTACACTTACAAAATTACATAGTCTATGTCTATATATATATGACAATACATGCGTCACATACAAAAACATATTCATATATTTTTGGATTCAAGCCTGACAATAAGTATATTATAAACTGAACGTTGCAAATCACAGGAGCTTTGTTACGGTACTTGACATATAGTGACTATATCACACATGAAAGGAATAAATGAACAGAGACACTTAACAGAACAAAGTGACTGTTAACTTTGCAATGATTATTTGTACAGCACGAAACTGTCCCTGATTCTTTGCAGACCTCTTAGGTGTAATGCCTTGAATAACGTGAAGCTCTGTGAAAAATTTAGTGCAGTGCAGAAGCAGTATCAGAAGCACTGGCAGCATTACTGGTGTTGATACCAGCACTGGAAGTATTCTCAAAAGGAGCACACAGAAGAAATGGGAACTTGGAGAAGTGGAAGACTTCCAACAGCAAAGGCTACCAGGACAGACAGTGATCACTTGAAAGAAAGGGAGAGAATGGAAACAATTATTACACTGGTAATTTAACGGAAAAAGTTGTTTTCTGGGCAACAGCCAGACAATAGCAGACTGATTCTAACCTACACAATACAATATTCCAGCAGACCATTCCAGGATAGGGGTATGATTACATCATGACATTCAAGTATCTGTACCAAAGGCTTTGATACACTAGGGATGAAAACCATACCTAGACTAATCATGCCATAGCCATTATTTCATATATTGTTTCTAGTAAATGTAAGCCACCAGACAGAGAAATATAAATACTCTTTAGAAGAGCTTTTCTGAAGTAAAGTAACCGTCAAAGCAAGCACAAGTAAGTAAACTTGTAAGTAAACTGGTAATACCCTAATCTGTATCAGAAAATGATATTTTACATGGATTTTGGGACATCTGCTACTTCCCTTTGCCCCTTAAAAGAAAGTAGAGAACTTATATATGTATCACTGCACAAATAGCATTGATTTGAGCAGGATGCAGAAATCAGAACTTCTTATCCTTCTTCATGGAGTCCCAGCCTTAGGACAGCTGGAGAGCCTAACACCTGAAGCATTTTCCACCATTTGAGGAGAGAATTTTATCTCCTAAAAAAAAAAAAAAAAAAAAAAAAAAGGACTAGAAAGACTTTACAGGAACAATTATTCATAAAAATTCCCTTTATATTTTCTCAAAACAAATAGGCAACTAACCAATTAAAAAAAAACAAACAAAACCCAAACAAACAAAAACAAACAAACAACAACAAAAAAAATGTGAAAAAAGAAATTGTGAAAACTAGTAAAGTGCTACACTAATGCCTCATGAGGATTTATCAAAGGAAGCTCCATTTTGTCTACAGATGGATGTAGACATGCATGCCTATCATGAAATGCTGCTTTGCACATGACGGTAAAAGGCAGAATAGTTCTCACCTACATGCTGCAGTGGCTTGACCATGGCTGGATGCCAGGTGCCCAGCAAAGCCACTCTAGAGCTCCCCCTGCTCAACTGGACAGGGAAAAGAAAAGATAATGAAAGGCTCCTGGGTCAAGATAAGGACAGTCAGAGATCACTCGCCAGTTACCATCACAGATTACATCAAAACAGATTCAACCTGGGGAGTCAGGAAGGGTCACATCCTCCATCAGGCATCCACCTGCTCTGGTGCAGAGTCCATTGCAGGCTGTAGGTGGATCTCTGCTCCACTGTGGACCTCCATGGGCTGCAGGGGGATAGCCTAGATAACCATGGGCTGCAGCAAAATCTCAGCTCCAGCACCTGGAGTACATCCTCCCCTTCCTTCTTTAGTGACCTTGGTGTCTACAGCTGTTTTTCCGACATATTCTCAATCCTCTCTCATCTGGCTGCATTTGCTGTTGTGCAGCCAGCAACTTTTTTCCCCCTTCTTACATTTGTTGTCCCAGAGGTGCTACCACCGTCCCTGATGGGCTTGGCCTTGGCCAGTGGTGGGTCTGTCTTGTAGCCAGCTGGCATCGGCTTTTTTGGACATGGGGAAAGCTGCTGTCAGCTTCTTACAGAAGCCACCTCTGTAACACTTTGGCTACCAAAACCTTGCCTTGCTTACCCAATACACACACCATGCCTTTTCTGTAGCTCAGAGAAAAGCTGAGCTTGTTTCACATATTTTCTTCTGAGACTTTGGCAGCTCTCTGCTTGGTTTAGGATTTTATTAAGCTGTAAAATACTTCCTCTAATCAGAGTGAGGAATACTGTTGACAGTGGACTTAGTTTTATGAGGAAACATTTAAAAAGCCATCCTGACATTCAAGACATAAATGTTAGTACAAATTGAACTGCAGCACTCTGCGCTTCTCATTCATTTTGTGTGGTTCTGAGACGATTTGCCTGGGGAAATGAAGCAATAATGTCTGAAGGCCTGATTTTTCAGATGTTAAGACATATAGCTCCAGATGTTGTCACAGAAATCTATGCTGCTCACTGGTTCTGAAAACTGGGCTGTGGATGTATAAAGCCTTACCTTGTGCTTGTCTGAAAGGTACATAGTAAAGGACAAAGAGCAAATATGTTGCTTTCAAAATAAACCTTGTCTTGCTTCCCCTTTTAGTGTAAAATTACAAATGAGTGATACAGATGAAATGAAAACTTGAAGTAAATTTGTCTAAGCTTTCTTTTCATTTACATCTGCTGATAGAACAGGCTTTCGCTTACACTTTGGAGACTTACAAGGAAAAAGTCTTCAATTAATATAGGAATTCTGCTAAAACTTCATAAGCAGTTGCCCTGGAAATGTGGAAACTTCACAGGAAACTTCAGTGTGGCCATGCAGTTACTCTAACTTGAGATATCTAAGCTCCCTAGTCTTGCAGAGCCTTTGACATACTTCAGTCTTCTATGTAGCTCATGTTCTGTATGCACCAAAGAGCATGTAGGTGTAAATCTGTTATTATATAAGGTACAAATAGACACACAGACAAGCATCTACCTTTGCTTTCTGTCATCGGCAGGCAAAACACATTCTATGTTTCCATCACAAAAACAAAGTTTGCTTCTAGGCACATGGAAAAAAAGTGATTTTCATTCTAGCAATGGATAAGAGATTTCCCAAAGATGGAAAACAAACTTTTTTATATGCATCACTATTAGTTATAACACTTTGCAGACTTCCAAAACCCATTATATATTAGTAGGTCCATTCAAGACTGCTACAGTTAAGTATGTCAGCATTTCCATCTAAGTCTCTCTTTTCAAAAATCCCAATCCAGTAAAAAGGTTCACATTATAGCTCTCTTTTGAGACAGCAGATCTTCATAAGTCAGAGCTTTTGTATCTTAATCTCCCTTCATGTGTGCTTGGCCATTGCAATACTGATTTGAGTACATCTACGTTCTCTGTTCTGCCTCTGTCAACTGTATGGTGTCTTCATAGAGACAGCAAAACCAGAGCAGACTTGTCAGATGATGGGTGCAATTTGCTTCCTTTTCTGACAGTGGTCTCCAACATAAGCAAAAGAAATACCACAACAAACAGTTACAGAATGACTGGTTTTGTGGTTTTGTGCATTCAGTCATAGTCAGCCCACCTATTATCTGGATGGTACAATTCCAGTGTAGATTTGTCCTTTTCAAAAGGGTGGTTTCCTTGGCACCTGCTCCTAACAAATGGAACTCTGTATTCCTTTCAGCCATATTCAGTTTCTTCAACAACATCCTTTTATATAAAAAACACAGAAGTCAAAATAAAGGCACACACCTTTCTGGCTTAATTAGGTTTTTCACCAAACTCTAAACAACCTATTTCTTCAAAAACTTTGAAGA
>NW_020955705.1:259026-261718 GCF_003031625.1 Empidonax traillii
TCCTTGGCACCTGCTCCTAACAAATGGAACTCTGTATTCCTTTCAGCCATATTCAGTTTCTTCAACAACATCCTTTTATATAAAAAACACAGAAGTCAAAATAAAGGCACACACCTTTCTGGCTTAATTAGGTTTTTCACCAAACTCTAAACAACCTATTTCTTCAAAAACTTTGAAGATAGAATAGTTATAGCTTATAGCTCCACGTATTTCCAAACACCAGATACCCAAGAATAGAATAGAATAGAATAGAGAATACAACGTTCTTCAGTTGGAAGGGACCTACAACAATCATCTAGTCCAACTGCATGACCACTTCAGGGCTTACCAAGTTTAAGCATATTGCTAAAGGCATTGCCCAAATGCCCCTTAAACACTGACAGGTTGAGGGCATTGACCAGCCTTCTAGGAAGCCTGTTCCAGTGTTTTACTACCCTCTCGGTAAAGAAATGCTTGTCGAGTCTAAATCTCCCCTGCAAGGTTAAAAATCAGGTTATTAAATTAAAGATTGTCTCTTGATTTAAGAAGGCGACCAAGCAGATTTGTTTAAAAGTTGACTGCTAGCTACCATGAGTTGAAATTTGAAATAATATTATAGCTACCAGCTCACCATACACAAAAGAAATAGCTAAGCACTTGTACTGTGTAAATTGAGTTCTGAGAAGAGATAGAATGACCTGAGCATCAGAACAACCACAGTGACCCTACAGCAGTTGCTATTGTGAACATAGGGTTTGTGCCTGGGGCAAGTGACAGCGAGCCTTTTCTCATGTATACCAGAGGTCAGACTGGCAATCCTGAACGCCCTGAGGTGATTTCAAATTATTTTTTCCTATTTTCATTAAGCAGAAATTATTTGTCTGGTTCTGTGCTGGCACTTAGCATTTTTTCTGAGGAAACATTAGTATCAAACTATCTGCTTCAGAAATAGTGATTTGAGATGTGACCGCCCACCACTTGCATGTTGACATGCCTCAAATATGTGGGAATGCAGACAGGGAATGCACTTTCTTACCCGCACTGCAACACACAAGAAGTCAAGTTAGTTTAAACTACAATGTCACAGCAGACAAAAAGTCACTTCATAGCCCAGCTTACAGGTGGGGGTGAAAAGTCCTTCAGAACTGTTACAGTGTGGCATGTTTGGAGAGTGGTCAATAGTCTATGAGAGTTTACAGAGCTCAAATGCAGGTTTGCTGTAAAGCAAGAATTTGTCTGTATATACACTGTGTGGCACAGATAAAATGAAGGCTATTGAAAATATTGAAAGATAAAACAATGTTAAAAAGTTGCCATTTAGGATTTCTAAATCCCACTATTTTTTTTTTTTTTTGCTTTGAAACAAAGTAACAAAGAAAACTTGGAGAAGGAAGAGTAAAAAAAGGTGTGATAACATGAGAATCAACAAGAATAAATTAGATAAGATTGCAGTTGCAGTACTTTTGTTGGCAGGCAATTACTGTCAGATATCATCAATACTTAGGAGGAAAAAAAATAATATGCTTTAAGAGAAAATGCTGCCTGCTTCATTTCCTGCTTTTTGCATAATGACGGATTTTTTAGTTTATTCTAATTACTGCATCTGTAGTAGGAAACTAAATTATCTTCTCATTTCATTCGCATGGCATTTGAGGTCAAATCTAACAAAACCTCAGGCTCTGTCCTAGAATGAAATTAAAATATAAATGTTTTGGAGAATCTGTGCCTCAAAGGCAGGTCTCTCTTTAGTACTGCTATTGCCTGAATTATTCTGTTCTTGAATTAAACTATATGTATTCAAACAGAAACAAAAAAAAAAAAAAAAAACTTTCTTTCTGTTATTCAATTCAGACTGTGAGATTCAGACCTAACTTGTCCAGTTCCCTGTAAATTCAAAAACTAGATATAACTCTCAGATTTTTGCTTGTTGAAATGTTGGAGAAAATCAAAACTAAATTTCATTGAATAAAAGGTACAAATAAACTAGAAAATATTCTAGCTTGAAACCTACATGTAGGTTTATTTTCTACTTCAGTATTTAAAGATCTTAAAATCAATTCCTATACTTGTGAAAACTGTAAGAATTTTGTAATTTATCTGTTTCCAAGTGTCTTATAATTTTAAGTATTAAAAGAAAAGATATTAATACAGTTTAACTGCCAACTGAAAATACAGAAGAGTGTCAGTGTATTTTTAAACATTTACAATCTGTGTGCTGCAATATATTTCAGCTTCTACAATAACAGCTCTTTGGTTTAATGTGTGCTGTGTGAATGTAAAAAGGATGGCACACAGCACTAGGATATCAACTGCCTACTTGGAGAATGATTAATTTAAGATAAATACATGCCTGGCTTCAGCTTCACTGATTGTATTTCCTATCCCAAGCTGCAGAATGAGTGTTTCCACTCCGATGTTGTAAAACATATGCAGGAATCATTCTTTTCTACTCACAAACCACGGTGCATCACAGATTTAATCTTGCTGTTCTGTACTCTTTGGCTGAATTTAATTTTACTTCTGCCATCAACTTAATAGACAAAAAAATGTTTCCTATTTATTTTAATACATAAACTTTAAACTCATGTTATTCTGATTTCATCCCACTTCAATTTCTTGGTTTGATGGCAAATAACAAAAAGCTTAACTCTGTCTACAAATACATAATGGAATCACTTGGAAGAAATTAACAAAAAAAAAAAAAAAAAAAAAA
>NW_020955705.1:261739-264467 GCF_003031625.1 Empidonax traillii
TCCTTGGCACCTGCTCCTAACAAATGGAACTCTGTATTCCTTTCAGCCATATTCAGTTTCTTCAACAACATCCTTTTATATAAAAAACACAGAAGTCAAAATAAAGGCACACACCTTTCTGGCTTAATTAGGTTTTTCACCAAACTCTAAACAACCTATTTCTTCAAAAACTTTGAAGATAGAATAGTTCTACTCATAGCTTCACATATTTCCAAACATCAGATACCCGAGAATAGAATAGAATAGAATAGAATAGAATAGAATAGAATAGAATAGAATAGAATAGAATAGAAGACTAGAACGTTCTTCAGTTGGAAGGGACCTACAACAATCATCTAGTCCAACTGCATGACCACTTCAGGGCTTACCAAGTTTAAGCATATTGCTAAAGGCATTGCCCAAATGCCCCTTAAACACTGACAGGTTGAGGGCATTGACCAGCCTTCTAGGAAGCCTGTTCCAGTGTTTTACTACCCTCTCGGTAAAGAAATGCTTGTCGAGTCTAAATCTCCCCTGGAAGGTTAAAAATCAGGTTATTAAATTAAAGATTGTCTCTTGATTTAAGAAGGTGACCAAGCAGATTTGTTTAAAAGTTGACTGCTAGCTACCATGAGTTGAAATTTGAAATAATATTATAGCTACCAGCTCACCATACACAAAAGAAATAGCTAAGCACTTGTACTGTGTAAGTTGAGTTCTGAGAAGAGATAGAATGACCTGAGCATCAGAACAACCACAATGACCCTACAGCAGTTGCTATTGTGAACATAGCGTTTGTGCTTGGGGCGAGTGACAGTGAGCCTTTTCTCATGTATACCAGAGGTCAGACTGGCAATCCTGAACGCCCTGAGGTGATTTCAAATTATTTTTTCCTATTTTCATTAAGCAGAAATTATTTGTCTGGTTCTGTGCTGGCACTTAGCATTTTTTCTGAGGAAACATTAGTATCAAACTATCTGCTTCAGAAATAGTGATTTGAGATGTGACCGCCCACCACTTGCATGTTGACATGCCTCAAATATGTGGGAATGCAGACAGGGAATGCACTTTCTTACCCGCACTGCAACACACAAGAAGTCAAGTTAGTTTAAACTACAATGTCACAGCAGACAAAAAGTCACTTCAGAGCCCAGCTTACAGGTGGGGGTGAAAAGTCCTTCAGAACTGTTACAGTGTGGCATGTTTGGAGAGTGGTCAATAGTCTATGAGAGTTTACAGAGCTCAAATGCAGGTTTGCTGTAAAGCAAGAACTTGTCTGTATATACACTGTGTGGCACAGATAAAATGAAGGCTATTGAAAATATTGAAAGATAAAACAATGTTAAAAAGTTGCCATTTAGGATTTCTAAATCCCACTATTTTTTTTAAGTTGCTTTGAAACAAAGCAACAAAGAAAACTTGGAGAAGGAAGAGTAAAAAAAGGTGTGATAACATGAGAATCAACAAGAATAAATTAGATAGGATTGCAGTTGCAGTACTTTTGTTGGCAGGCAATTACTGTCAGATATCATCAATACTTAGGAGGAAAAAAAAATAATATGCTTTAAGAGAAAATGCTGCCTGCTTCATTTCCTGCTTTTTGCATAATGACTAATTTTTTAGTTTATTCTAATTACTACATCTGCAGTAGGAAACTAAATTATCTTCTCATTTCATTCGCATGGCATTTGAGGTCAAATCTAACAAAACCTCAGGCTCTGTCCTAGAATGAAATTAAAATATAAATGTTTTGGAGAATCTGTGCCTCAAAGGCAGGTCTCTCTTTAGTATTGCTATTGCCTGAATTATTCTGTTTTTGAATTAAACTATATGTATTCAAACAGAAACAAAACAAAAAAAATACTTTCTTTCTGTTATTCAATTCAGACTGTGAGATTCAGACCTAACTTGTCCAGTTCCCTGTAAATTCAAAAACTAGATATAACTCTCAGATTTTTGCTTGTTGAAATGTTGGAGAAAATCAAAACTAAATTTCATTGAATAAAAGGTACAAATAAACTAGAAAATATTCTAGCTTGAAACCTACATGTAGGTTTATTTTCTACTTCAGTATTTAAAGATCTTAAAATCAATTCCTATACTTGTGAAAACTGTAAGAATTTTGTAATTATATCTGTTTCCAAGTGTCTTATAATTTTAAGTATTAAAAGAAAATATATTAATACAGTTTAACTGCCAACTGAAAATACAGAAGAGTGTCAGTGTATTTTTAAACATTTACAATCTGTGTGCTGCAATATATTTCAGCTTCTACAATAACAGCTCTTTGGTTTAATGTGTGCTGTGTGAATGTAAAAAGGATGGCACACAGCACTAGGATATCAACTGCCTACTTGGAGAATGATTAATTTAAGATAAATACATGCCTGGCTTCAGCTTCACTGATTGTATTTCCTATCCCAAGCTGCAGAATGAGTGTTTCCACTCCGATGTTGTAAAACATATGCAGGAATCATTCTTTTCTACTCACAAACCACGGTGCATCACAGATTTAATCTTGCTGTTCTGTACTCTTTGGCTGAATTTAATTTTACTTCTGCCATCAACTTAATAGACAAAAAATGTTTCCTATTTATTTTAATACATAAACTTTAAACTCATGTTATTCTGATTTCATCCCACTTCAATTTCTTGGTTTGATGGCAAATAACAAAAAGCTTAACTCTGTCTACAAATACATAATGGAATCACTTGGAAGAAATTAACAAAAAAAAAAAAAAAAAAAAAA